>NC_045617.1:30727258-31029758 GCF_009829155.1 Mustela erminea
AAATTAGCAAATTGAACTCAAGAAAAGAAAAGAAAGATAAGAGCAAGAAAGATTTGAAACCAAATACACATTAGAAAAACATCAAAAAGTCAAAGGTTGGTTCTTTGAAAAGAAGAATGAAATCAATAAACCTTCAAGTCTGATCAAAAATATAGAAAGAAAGAATGAACAAAATAATATTAGAAATGAAAATCTCACAGGCATTGAAAAGATACTATGAAAAACATGTAAATAATTTTAAAATTTAAATCAAATGGTAAAATTTATTTAAAAAATTATCAAACCGGCATAAAAGATAGAAAATCTAAATGTTCTCTTATTTATGAAAACAATTGAATCTAAAATTTAAAATTTTGCCATAAAAAAATCTCACTCAGATGCTTTACTAGTGAATTTTTCATAACATTAAGGATGAAATAACATCAGTCTCTTTTTTTTGTATTTTTTGTATTTTTTTATAAACATATAATGTATTTTTATCCTCAGGGGTACAGGTCTGTGCATCCACCAGGTTTACACACTTCACAGCACTCACCATAGCACATACCCTCCACATCAGTCAGTCTTAAATGAACTTTTCCTAATAGTAGGAAAAATAAGACCATTTACCAACTTATTTTATAAGCCATGTTACCAAAACCTGGTGAGAAATTTACCAAAAAGAAATATTATCAAACCTGTAACTTTCATGAATATAAATATAGAAATCCTAAACAAAACATTAGTAAATCAAATTATGTATAATTTTTTTATAAATGTGAAGTTAATTTATTATTTGAAAATAAATTACTATAATTTGCTACAAGGCTGCCTGGGTGGCTCAGTGGGTTAAGCCTCTGCCTTCAGCTCAGGTCATGATCTCAGGGTCCTGGAATCGACTCCCATATCGGGATCTCTGCTCAGCAGGGAGCCTGCTTCCCCCCTTCTCTCTCTCTGCCTGCCTCTCTGCCTACTTGTGATCTCTCTCTGTCAAATAAATAATTTACTACATTAGCAGGAAAAAAGTGAGGAAATCGTATTATTTATCAAAATATTTATTATTATATAATACATATATAATATTATTATTATCAAAAAATATTTTTAAAAATTCTACATCAATTTATAATAAAAACTCTTAGCAAACAGGAGTATAAGGAAATGTCCTTAATCTGACAAGGAGTAAATCTGCAAACATCATAATTAATAATGAAATATTGAAAGTTTTCCCTTTGAGATGGAGAATGATATAGGAATATTGTCCCCCCACCCCACTTCCACCAAGCATTGTACTAGAAGCCCAAGCCACTGCAATAGGTAAGGAACAGAGATAAGTCAGAATATTCTTTTGAACAAGGGTAGTGACTAGACAGCACAAAAGGAGGACTTCCGAGGAACTGGTGATACTTGATCTTAGTGTTGGTTACACAGGTGTGTTCATATTGTGAAAATTACTTGAGTTGTACATGTATGATTTATGTAGTTTTCTGTATGTGTATTTTAGTAGTTAACTAAAAATGTTAATTTTGTACCTTAATATGGCTATTATTAATACTGACCTATCACAGAGTATTCCTTAATTTACACATTAACTTCTCTATTAATGGACCTTTTGACTTTCCTATTTTTTTTCCTTATGTATAATGTTGCAATGAAGTAACTTGCTTCCCTACCCTCATCTATAAATGTTTCTCTGGCAGGTGATAGTAAAAGTGAAATTGCTGCCCTCCCAATTGAGTATACAGATTTATATTCTGCTACTGGTGAACTGAGAGTAATATAGAAACTTTTTGTGTTGTTTTTTTTTAATCATATAATTTAATACCATTTTCTCATATTCTTAAAACATCCTTTGCAAAAAACGATTTTTAATACTCACATAATGTCCCACATATCATAATTTATTTAGCCTTTTCTTTTGTTTGGACACTGCTACCCCTTTTTCACATTTTACATAGGAAACTAAAATGAACATCATGTTATGCTAGTCTTTCAACACATCTGGTCATCTTTGAATACTCCACAACACCCAGCCCAGTTATGTTTCATATGATTTGGAACTTAACACTCGCCGGATAAATGAAAGCAGAATATATCTTTGCTGTCTTGTAAGTGTCATCCCTTTCCTGTCGGCTCTCCTTTCGTCAGCCTCAGTATTATTCCCCACTTATCCCAATACCCCATAAGTATACTCTTCCCTGCTCTCTAAGTTACATCTTCTCTTGCCCACTCTTTCCTTTCTCCTTTGGCTCATATCTTCTGAGAGTTTCTAGCCCCATTCCATCAGCCGGCTACGTGAGACAAAGTGTGTTTCACTTAATGTTCATATGTGTTTCCCATGTCTTGTTCACTGTGTAGCTTATTGGGAGTGCTCTCTGACCATTTAAATGCAGAGATTGCTGGTGGTACAATTACATCTAAGCAAGATGCAATGGATTATATCACCTGGACCTACTTTTTCCGACGTCTTATCATGAACCCCAGGTAAGTGCAGGGCAACTATATATCGTTCTGTTTCATACTGAAAGAAATTATGTCTGAAATCTCATACATAACAAAAATCAGAACCTTAGGCATTCTAGGTATGTGAATTTTCCCAGAGAATCACATGATATCTCTGATTCACAATATATTATGATATATTTGAAAATGAATAATGGTTGTATTTATTGCTTAGCTAATTTTAGTTAACTTAGGATGTCCTTGAAGAGTTTGCTCTGTAGTCAGGGAGACAGGACACCTGAATTCATGAAGAAATGTGCTAAACCAGACAGTAGTTACTGCCTTAGGTGCAGTCAGAGAAGGGTGAGGCTTGTGCCGTTGGAGAGGGAAGACTTGGTGAGGCCTCTGTAGTGGTTAACAAGAACCCGGCAGGAGGAAGTAAAATGAGGGGAGTTGAGGTGGATCTTCTTCACTGAGCACCTATTTGCCAAATGGCATGTAGATAGTGAGGGAAAAATTAGTGTACATTATCCCCTGTCTTCAATGGCTGATCTTTTAATGTGGGGAAAAAGATAAATGATTACCATGTAAATCGTAATAGAATAATACAGCTCTAATAGAACTGTAAGAGTAAAATCTTCACAGAGGGGATAGTTCAACCAATTTTGAGTCTGGAACAGGAATAGAAGAGGTAAGAGGCACAAAAGTACTATGTGGACATAGGCCCTTTTGGCTTGAAAGGGCATTTGTAGAGTGTCAAGAAGTTTGATGTAGCCAGAGTTTAAGAGTATGAAGACCAAAAGATTGTCTTGACCAGAAAGTGGGCCACTCACCAGAGAGTAGATGGACTGTGTGTCATGCAAAGGAGCTAACATCTGATCCTTTTGGCAGGGGTGAGTGTTCAAACATGGTTTAACATCCCCAAATTGGGTTTGGTTTTGTTTCAGTCCTAATGACACTATGACACTGTGGTAGGGAATGAGCTGGAATGGAAGACATTGAAAGCAGGAAGACTAGTTAGGAAGCTCTTGAATAAGAGAGGTGAATAGGACCCTAACAGTTGCGGAAGGAATAGAAGGAAGGCCATGGGTGAGGGACATATCTGATATATTGGGATGTATCAAGGCATTGTAAGGTCTTGAACAGAGAGATCATGATGAAAATATCATTACCAAATCTTACCTATTCGTATCTTTAAAAATTTGTATCTTGTTTCAGCTGTCATTTCCACTCACATAGACCAGACTTTGAAAATATGGTGACAGTTTTGTTTCCTCAGTTCTTCCTAAGCCTCTGGATTAGATACAAAATATCATTTGGGAACATGACTATGGGATTAATGAAGTGTAATCATCCTGCCCTGTAAGTTTACCATAGCAAATAGATCGCAGGATTAGAACTGTGGAAAGTGTACCGGGATGGACTTTACATGCACACTGGTCCAACCTTCTTGTTTGATACTGAGGAAAAGGAGGTTAGAAACTTGAAGTGACTTGCTCTGGATCCCAGAACTACTTGGATGTAAAGCCAGAACTTAACACCATTAAGTTTTCTGACTCAACTCTTTTTTTAGAAGAACTAGTGGCTTTTATGTCATAAAAGAGAGAGGTGCTTAATATTGCGGAAAGAGATTTGAACATGGAATCAGAACACTAATTCCTGGTTTAGCTATTACCCTTTACTGTTTGACCTTGAGTCACTTCACCTCTCAGCTTCCCTTTCTTCATCTGGAAAGTGAGTAATAGCCTCTCTCCCTCACAGGATCATGTTGAGAATCAAATACATGCATTAAAGTCTTCCTAAGTCCTGTATTAATTATGAAGAACTTAATTAATGTTGATTAGTAAACTGTTATTCTTGTGCAGTCTTTCAGTTGCTCTACTGGTCCATACCATCCTGAAGAATCTAGTCTAGAGACTAAGAGCCTGATCATTTGTCAGTTTTACTTCTCTGAGTTCTTTAAACTGGTTCAAACTGAGTTCAAATTTAAATTGAGTTCTTTAACAAATTAGAAGTCTTTACTGAACTCTATGTGTGCATGTACTCTTCTTAATCTTAAAAAAAAAAATTAACTTTCAATTAGAAACAATTTGCAACTTTAAAAAAAAATTGGGAAAACAGTACAGACACTGTATATAGCCTGCATCCAGCTTCCTCAAATATTAACTTCTTACATGATCATAGCACGTTTATCCAAACCCAGGAAATTGACATTTATGTCATACTATTAACTAATCTATAAACTTTTTTTCAGATTTTGTCAGTTCTCCTGTTCATGTCCTTTTCCATCCAAAATCCAGTTTAGTATCCTGCATTGCATTAGTTTGTCTCTGTAATTCACTCTAATGTGTGACATTTCTTCAGTATTTGTCTACTCTAACTTTGACATGTTAGAAGAATACTGGCCAGTTATTTTGTAGAATGTCCTTCAGTTTGGGACCTACAAAGAGAGAACTAGAACAGACATCACTCCCTGTTGTTCTGGTTGCAAACTACCTTCTATTAATATTAATGTGGTGAGAAAAATCCAACATGCAACTATAATAAAGAGTGTTAATTAAGGACAGAAGAAGATTGTGTTTGGGAGAGGTTAGCACAGTGGACAAAGATGAAATCTTGAGATGTTCTTGGCTTACAACTTAAATTATATTGAGCCTCTGAGCCTGGGGACTTCTTGGGTGTTGACAGTTTAGGGTATCTCTTGCTCATATGATTGTAGTGCATGTAAATAGTGAGTATTCTGTAGTTCATATTGGCTCCCCTACTTTTACCTGAGGGCCCTCTTTGCTAGGGGGAAATTCTGGCACTGGGAATCAAAGGATGCATTAGCTTAGGGCACTTGGTTGTTGTGGCAACTGCTTTTCTTGCCCTCTTCCTGACCCAAATAAAAGCTAAGTAACCCCTACTACCACCATCAACACCACCAAAAGAAACATTAACCCATCCCATCCCTAGGTAAGAGTCTGTTCCTCTCACCTTCTTGGTTTTGCTGTCACTCTTCTCCCTCTCTGCAGTGCCCTCTCCAGCCCCTATAGCCATCCAAGTTCTAACAGTCTTAAAAATCCAGTCATATATTGACAAATACACTTAAATCAATTTTCAGGAGTTGATCTATACATTCTCAACTACCCTCATCAAAGTTGCTTATTCCTTTAGAGTAGTCACCTGAACATATTTTGAGATACCCAGCTAGGTTAAGACTCTGACTATTATTATTATCCTGAAGTAGAAACCTGTTCCCAAGCTCTTGCCATGTGAATTAATCAATCCAGAATAGGTACAGCAATAATTTTTTTTTAACGACTATAGTGACATTTTTCACAGAAAGAGAACAAGCAGTCCTAAAATTTGTATGCAACCACAGAAGACTCAAATAGCCACAGCAAACCTAAGAAAGAAGAACAGAGCTAGAGGCATCATGATACCTGAAGTCAAATTATATTACAAAGCTATAGTAATCAAAACTATAAGATATTGGCATTAAAAAAGACACATAAATCAATAGAATAGAACAGAGAACCCAATAGTAAGCCCACACATATATGGCCAGTTAATTTACTCAAAGGAGCCCAGAATATATGATGGAGAAAGTACAGTCTCTTTAATAAATGGTATTGAGAAAACTGGATAGATACCCATATATTTCACCGTGGACAAACATCAACTCAAGTGGATTAAAGACTTGAAGGTAAGACCTGAAACCATAAAACTACTAGAAGACATAGATGGTAATGTCCTTGACATTGGTCTTAGTGATGATTTTTTGGATCCTACAGCAAAAGCAAAGGCAGTAAAAGCAAAAATAAACAAGTGGGGCCACATCAAACTAAAATAATTCTGTGCAGTAAAGGAAACTAGCAAAATAAAAAGACAGCCTACCAAGTAGGAGAAAATATTTGCAAATCATATATCTGTTTAGAGGTTAATATCCAAAATATATAAAGAATTCATAGAAATGAATAAAAAAATAACAATCTGATTTTAAAATGAGCTAAGGATTTGAATAGACATTTTTATAAAGAAGATGTACAGTTGGTCAGTAGGTACATGAAAAGATGCTCAACATTACTAATCATGAGGGAAATGCAAATCAAAACCATAAGATATCATCTCACACCTGTTAGAATGGCTGTTATCAAAAAGACAAGAAATAAGTGTGAGTATGTGGAGAAAAGGAAACGCTTATGCACTGTTGGTGAGAATGAAAATTGGTGGGGCCACTATGGAAAACAGTATGGAGTTTCCTCAAAAAATGAAAAATGGAACTCCCACATGACCCAGCAATTCCACTGCTGGGTATGTATCCAAAGAATATGAAATCACTGTCTCAAAAAGGTATCTGCACTCCCATGTTCACTGCAGTATTATTTACAATAGCGAACACCTAGAAACAACCTGTGTCCATCAGTGGATGAACAGATAAAGACATGACACACACATGTACACACACACACACACACACACTGAAATATTTATTATTCACCAAAAAAAAAAAAAATGCCTCATAGAGAACAGATCATGGAGGATGGGGGCAAAATGGGTGAAGGAAGTACAAACATCCAGTTATAAGTTAAATAATCCTGCAAATCTAATGTGCAGAATGATTATAGTTAATACCGTATTATGTATTTGAAAGTTAATGAGAGAATAGATCTTAAAAGTTCTCATCAGTTTATAACTATATAAGATGATTAATGTTAACTAGACAAATTGGGGTAATCATTTAACAATACAAACATATATCAAATCATTATATTATATAACTAAAACTAATACATTGTTGCATGTCAGTTATGTCTCAATAAGGAAAAAAAGCTGTAATCAGCAACTGTATTAGGTTCTGTTGGGAGGTAGTAACAACATAAATAATGACCTCTAGTCTCAAAAATCATAGACCTACCTTAAAATGGTGAGGTAGAAGCAATTAAAAAATTAAATCTATATTCCTTAATTCAGTAAACATTTATTGAGTGCCTACTTTGTATTAGGTACTATTCTAGGCATTTTGAAGATGTAAATAAAAGATTTCTTGCTTTCATGGCACTCTTACTCTTTTAGCAGAAACAATGAGTTTAAAAGTTATGCTGATAGAAATCCGAACTCCAATGAGATACCATCTCACACCTGTCAAAGTAGCTAAAATTAACAACACAGATAATAACAAATTTTGGTGGGGCTGTGAAGAAAGGGGAACCCTCTTATACTGTTGGTGGGAATGCAAACTGTTGCAGCCACTCTGAAAAACAGTATGGAGTTTCCTCAAAAAAGTTAAAAATAGAATAGCCAACAATCCAGTAATTACACTGCAACATTACAACATATTTACCCAAAGGAAACAAAAATACTGATTTGAAGGGATTCAGGCACCTCATTATTTATAGCAGCATTATCAACAGCAGCCAAATTGTGGAAAGAACCCACATGTCCATCAACTGATGAATGGCTAAAGAAGAAGTGGTGTGCGCACACACACACACATACGTGTGCGTGTGTGTGTGTGCATGCACACAGAGAGAGGAATATTGCTTACCTGTCAAAAAGAATGAAATTTTGCCATTTGCAATGACATGAATGGAGCTAATTTACTATGCCAAACAAAATAAGTCATAGAAAAACAAATACTATATGATTTCACTCATGTGGAATTTAAGAAATGAAACAAATGAGCATGGGGGGAAAAGGAAAAAAGAGGGGAAAATTATGAAATGGACTTTTAACCGTAGAGAATAAACTGAGGATTACTGAAGGAGAGATGGGCAGTGAGGGTGGGGTGCAAGGTCTAAATGGGTGAAGGGTATTAAGGAGGGCACTTGTTTTAATGATCACTAGATGTTGTATATAAATGATGACTTACTGAATTCTATACCTGAAACTAATATTACATTGTATGTTAACTAACTGGAATTCAAATAAAAACTTGAAAAGGAAAAAAAGAATGTTGGGTTAGAAGGTTATGAGTGCTTTGAAAAAAAGAATATGGTACTGAAGACTAGGAGGCCAAGTGGGCAGAGAGGGAGTATTAAATATGGAGACAGAGTGGGCCTAATTAAAGGTACTATAAGAGGGAAATGGGAAGATGTTGGTCAAAAGTTACAAATTTCCAGTTATAAGATAAATGTTGTAATCTACAGCATGGTGGCTATAGTTAATAATACTGTATGTTTTTTCTTTAAGTGCTGACTTTTGAATAAAGGCTTGAAAGGATGAGAAGTTTGACCACATGATATCTAGGGAAAACATTTCAGACCAAGAGAACAGGAGAGGTTCTAAAGCATGCATGTCTGGTGTTTGCAAGGTATAGAAAAGAGAAGTTGAAGCTGATGAGAAAAAAAAAAAGTTGTAGCTGATGCAGAATGAATGAGGGGTAAACAGTAGCAGGAGATGAGATTAGGGACTTGGGGGATTGGTGGTTGTACCAGTCATGTGAGACTTGAGTGACCACTGGAAAGACTTTGATTTTCATTATCCATGATATAAGAACCATTATGGGGTTGTACGCAGAGGACTGACAGGATCTATTCGCTTCATAAGTCTGGTCAATTATAATCATAAATGTTAAAAATAATTTAAGCTAAACTGTTGAAAGACAAATTCTCAGATTCACTTATTTTAAATCCAGGTAAACATGATTTGTAAGAAACATCAAATCAAAGTGATACTAAAAAGTTGAAAGTTAAGGATTGAAAAGAAGATACGAAGGACAATAACAAAGAGAAAGCAACAGTTGCAGAATTAAAATCAGAGAAAATTAAATTCAAGGCAAAGAACACACTTTTTAAAAAGGACAAAGAAGAATGGTTCATATTGATAGCAAGCACAATCACTAAATAAGTATAGTAGTTTACAAATTTTTAGGTAACTAAAAATATAGCATCAAAATACAGAAAGCAAAAACTGATAGAAATTCAAGATGTTAACTAAATTACAATCATGTGGAGAGACTTGAACACATCTCTTTTGGAAATCAGCATTCCAAAGAGAGATAAAAAGTACTTCGTAAAACAAGATTTGAATAACAGTATCTTTGAAAATGTGTTTGTATCTTTATAATTCTCCTCCTACAAAGAATAAGTCTTCTTCTAAACACGCATCAAAATTTATTTATAAAAATGTAACATGCACCAGACCACACAGAACAACTCAGTGTATTTCAAAACATAGTGATCATAAGGCTACCTTCCCGGAGTATAATGCAGTAATACCAGAAATAAACAAAAAAAGGATGGCAAAGGCAGTCTACCTACTTGAGATTTAACTATTCTTATTCTAATGGAAGGTGAAAATTTATTTTAAAGGTATAGACTAGAGCTATAAGAAAGTAAAAGTAATACATAACAAAGTCAGTGAATTTCAGACACAGCACAATTCCAAGGAGTATTCATATCTTTAGACCATCTACAAGATAGCATGAATGCTTGAAAACAAAATAAGCATTCATCTCTAGGAACTAGATGAACATTAGCAAAGCACAAATATGAGAAGGGAATTTATAAAGGTAAAAAATGAAATTAATAACATGAGAAACAAAAACATACACTATCATTATTTATAATTTTTTAAACTTGAGTGATTGACTTAAGAGCCTAACTCATTTAGTATCATTATGATCCCCATTTTATAGATGAAGGGACTGAAGCACAGGGAGATTGAGCAACTTGCCCATCAGCACATAGCTCCTGAGTAGCAGAGGCAGCACTGGAATGCTTCGGGCTCTCTAGCTCCAGGGGCCACAATCTCCATCTCAGGCTCATTATCAGGTCCAGAACCCAAATAGCCCCACTCCTGCTCCACTTCTTCTAGTGCTATGCTGGAAAATGTGTTCTTTATGGAAACCATACCATACAGACTTTTTGTTCATGTGCGGCAAAAAAAAAAAAAAAAAATTCAGTTTTAATATCTATACCTTTACATCTGGACAAAAATGAGAACATGTGCCTAAATCAATTTTAATGATTTATTTATTTTACTTAAAACTTCTGTTATAGTGAAGCTCTACAATTTTCTTTCTGATTGGCCCATGATTTTATCTTTTTCTGTGTTAAAAATCACCTGTGCCATAATCCGGAAGCAAAGAAAGGCACAAGAGTTCAGGAAATTGGTAAATTTTTCCTACTTATTTTTAGATCTATTAGAAGTTTCAAGGAAGCTAAAATCATTGTCTCAAATGACGGGTAGTTTTAATTTATATATTTAATTTTATTTATTAAGTTTATTATAAAATTATTTTTTTTTGATGTGTACTTTTAATTTATCTCTAACACTCCATATTATTCAGTGTCACAAATTGAGGTGTGACTTTTGGGTGGGTGGGACAGGCTTATATACATAGCATGTGTGTGTCACAACAAGAAATTGGGGTTTATTTAAAATAGAAAAGATAGACCACTTTCAAAATACACCAGATAGTAAATATGACCAAATTCTCCAGCCCCCTTTATTTAATCATACTACTACTGTAAAGTACCCCCAGCACACCACTGCCAAAAGTAGAACTTATGTTGACAAAGATTCTGCCACTGTGCCTGGATTGTTCTCTGTGTGTCTGCTTATAGTCTCCTGCATGTGTGATATGTATATATATGCAAATATATTCACATGCATATAAAGATATTTATTTATATGCATAAATATATATGTAGACACACTTTACATTAGTGTGTTCAAATGTACATAAACACATGTACTGGTGCATCATGAAATATAATATATTCCAAATTGAGTTCTGGATTCAATTTGTATGTTCAATTTTACTCTCTGTTTTCCCCTGAGAAAGCTTTTAAACATTTCTGGGACAAAAAATGTTGTGGTAGTTTCAGCTGTCCCTGCAACCACTTTCATTATTTGTGTCATTATTACTGCTGCATAATCTGAACATAAAAAAACATGGTGCTGTAACAAATGACTTCCCAGTACTGACAGTTATAGCTGCAGCATTTCAAGACTGATGAAAAATTTCCCAGCAAGATCTCTGGCCAGGTTTACAATAACGAAACAGGAAATGGCTGCCACTATTCACATTAAATCCAGACTGTTTGGTGTAACTTTATCTATGTTTTCGATTACAATAAAATCTCTTTCATACCCAACCAGCAAAATTTCATCCTTATTAACGTTGCCAAAAGATAACTTGAGGTTTCATGTGTGGTTTTCCTGTTTGTCCTTTGATAAGATCTTTTAAAAATAATTTTTTTGAAGTTGTTTTACCTTTTGGATTGTCTGAATTTAATGAACTTTGTAAATTTTTACGAGAGGGAGGGGTTTGTTATGACTTTTTCCCAATGGACTGCTAATAGAAGTTAGCTTGTCTAGCCCATGTGCTAGATGCTGTCAGTATCAAACTGCCTTTGACTTTCACACCTCCCAGGGGACTAGTAATTGTTGTGTTCAAACAGCCTGTAATTGTGATCCCGCTGGCTTTCTCAGTACGCTTCTGGCTATTAGAATCATTAAACAACTCAGCACCTGTTAACAGCATTGTAAATATTCAACCCTGCTTGTGTGCAGGTTGAGTCCAATATAGAGAAATCTTACAGAGCTCAGCCTCATAAATTAGAGCTTCTGACAAGTCAATTATTGTGAAACTGGGTTTCTCTGTGAAATAAATGAAATAGCATGCTGACAAAAAGGTAGGCTATCTGTTTATGGCAGAGAGAAGATAATGACTTGATGATCCAATGCAGTGAGCATGAAACTACATTGTATCCTTTGTCTGTAATTAAACAGTTGTGTAATATTTCTGTTTTAATAACCAGTAAATTGTAAATTTTGTACTGTGGAGAGTGCAACATGAAAACAAAACTCTTTACTTAGCTGCTGCTTGCTTTTTCAAGTTAGTAAAGTGATTATTGAAATTAATGATACGTAATGTTTTAAGCTAAATGCTTATAATTATTTAGGCCAGAAATTACCCAGTGACTGAAAAGTTCATGCAGTAGAAGCAAAGGCCATATAATGTTAATGAAGATCATGTAAATATAAACTCCATTGTTTATTCACAGAAAACTGTCAGAATATATTATCTCTCAAAATTTGATGTGACCTAAACAGTAATTCCATTTACATTTAGTTTATTTTACAGTGTCTTAGAAATTATATATCTAATTAAGACATAGCAAATCTAACTTTTATAAGAACTTGGAAATGTAAGTAAACTTGGGTCAAACATTAGCAAAGAATAGTAGTATAAATCAGTGAAGTTACATCACAACCAAAATTATGCATTTTAGTGTTTGTGTAGGGTGTAGTGTATAGAAGACAAGTCTTTTAATGACTGAGGTTTTCCTATTCTTGAATGTAATATTCTACCTAGCATTTTCTATTTTTATAAGTTATCACGTTCTAAAAATAAATAAAAGTTATCATTTACATATGCCAGGATACTTGAAGTGAAAAATTTTAGGATTTTTTTTAAGATTCTGGATTACCCCCAGATTCCATAAGGATAAAAGTATTGATACTGAGTTAATTGAATGTCAATCCAATTACTTAAATTGAATTTTTGCATTTCTTCTCTTAGGCAAGTCAAGTATGAGAGTGTCGGTGAGCACATTAGAAAAGAGCAACCTTATTAAGAGGAAATACCTGGAAATTTTTTAAGTTATTTTGAAAAAACTATGTTAGTTTTTAGCAAGTTAGAGTATGTGTAATGTAGTCATCAAATAATTTGTTGTAATCTCAGTTACATAACTTTAATTGCTTTTTTATTCATTTTTGCAGCTTATTTTAAATGTTTAAGAAATGTTTATCCTGACTGTGCTTTATCTGAATAAAAGCTACAAATTAATCTTAAAAACTTCCCAAGAAACTTAGATAACATTAGAAAGGATATTAGCCCATCAGAATATTCCTGGTAAATATTTTAAAAATTCACAATTTTTGAAGGGGAGTTTTTATCATAGATGGTTTTAAATGTTACTTGTAAGTATACTAAATTTGTTAAAGAATGGTAAAATTGTCATTCAGTTATATTTAGAGGGTAAAGGTTTATGGGTAATCAGTAGCAGCATCCATGAGACCTTTTTCTTTTCAAATGGCCTTGTAAATTTTTAGGCAAAAATGGTATTTTAACTTTTTGTTTTTCATGGTAAATTATTTTCCAAAATGTTTTCCTTCTGTAATTTTAATTGCATAAATAATTATTTGATTCTTGCTCCAGAAATTCTACTTACTCAGTTCCTAAGCACATTTTCAGGGTTTATTTTTCAATTTAGGAATAATTTTATCAACTATATATTAATCCAGACAGCTGAAAATAGTGTTGGAAAATTTATAGATTCAGCAAGCCAAAAGAATGTGAAATATAAACACTTGTGTTGTAGAATGTTTGGCTGATAAATTCCATTTGTTGGGAAAAAATGAAAGACAACAAGTATCACTATTAATTTGGAACGGCTTTAGAGATCGCTTATGGGGTGTTGAATGTCCAGAATTTTTAGTTTCACCTTTGATAGCAGAATACATTATTCTAACTAATACTTATTTTACTCATTTTTCAGGATAAAGGAAATATTTTCTAATGGTTTCTAATGCTGGTTTTTTCACTTTATCTGCCTGGTTAGATCAAAGTTTGTACATTTTGTTTAAATTAACAACAGCACTGGTTTCAATACTTATTTTTCTGTTCATTGATAAATACTGCTTTATTTTGGTCCATGACAAGAATTTTTCCAGGAAAGGCAATAATTTCTCTGCAGATAAAAATGAAAAGTATTTCTCTTTTGTGAAACTTAAAATCATCAGCATGTAATTATGATTTACAGTTACTTTCCCAAGTAAATAGTCTGTTATTAATCTTTACTCAGTGGAGGCTCTCATATTGGTATACCTAGCCATTTGTGCAAACATCTCTTTCTATTGAAAGTATATTGTATCTCTTTCTTTCTTTCTTTCTTTTTTTTTTTTAATTTATTTGAGAGGAAAGAGAGAGAGATCACAAGTAGGCAGAGAGGCAGGCAGAGAGAGAGGGGGAAGCAGGCTCCCGGCTGAGCAGAGAGCCCGATGCAGGGCTCGATCCCAGGACCCTGAGATCATGACCTGAGCTGAAGGCAAAGGCTTAACCCACTGAGCCATCCAGGTGCCCCTATTGTATCTCTTTCTATTGAAAGCATATTATGCCATCATTTAAGTCCTATTTTGTGAATTTTTATTTTTTTAAGATTTTATTTATTTATTTGACAGAGAGAGAGATCACCAATAAGCAGAGAGGCAGCAGAGAGAGGCAGGGGGAAGCCGACTCCCCACCAAGCAGAGAGCCTGATGCAGGACTCGATCCCAGGACCTTGAGATCATGACCTGAGCCGAAGGCAGAGGCCTAACCCTTCAGCATTCAAGTGCCCCATCCTATTTTGTGTATTTTTAAATAAATGTTTGCAGTATGCTGACCCCAAATCTTTCCCTTTGAAGAAAGAAAGAAAAAAAGTCACCATACTTGGCCTGTTGTGGTGTCCTTTAGGCTTCTCCCATTGAGATTGTTAGCACTTGCTTCCCAGACCAGGACTATCTCCTTTCTAGTCCTGTGCAGAAGTACAACCCTTGTGCTGGGGTTTCAGGGACGAATCTGTTCTGAGGTCACTTTACATTCGTGTTGCTTGATTTGGATAGAAATAGGACATATACTTCTCTATGCTGACCAAGGTACATGATTCACCACCAGAAATTAGAGAGCTGCCATGACATGGGATTATTCTGTCACCCTTCAAATCATTTCCCAGACACAGATTCCTAGCAATCTTAGATATTTGGCAAGACATTTTTGGACTTAGAGGGAGGAGCATTTAGGTGAATTGCATGTCCTTCAGCCTTCACTCAGAAAATATACAGAGTTGAACATGTGTGTTTTTTGTATATAGAAGCTTAGTTCAAATGCTTTATTGTTAGTGTGATGATGTCCCTTCCAATATTTAGGGTGACATGTACTTATTAAGCATTTGGAGAACAATAAATGACTAAATGTCCTAAAAGAATTCATATGCTACCCAAGTCAATAGTTCTTTGAGTTTTATTAAAGTTACTGAGGATGGGTTTTTGTATATAGAAGGGAATTATATATAATATGCTTCTATTTCTAAATCTAGTGTGCAAGTTTAGTTTGCTATAGAGGTATTAAGTGAAATCATGCCAGTTTTAACACTGGAAAGTTAGTATCCTTTTAATGTGATGCTGAATTTTATCGCATATTTTAATGTGTTATCATTGTTCATTGGTGTCCACAAATCTTAGTATGGGAATTTTGATCTGTACAGTGAAACTGGCAGTTGGCAGTTGTTTTACTTATTTGATTTCCCATAAGTGTAATTGTTCTTTGAAATCCTGAAAAAAATAGAATGATAAATTGAAATGCTAATTTTAGTAGAAACAATCTTGAAACAAATAATGACCTTCCTTATTTTCTAGTTACTACAATTTGAGTGATGTGAGCCATGATTCTGTGAACAAATTTCTGTCCAGTCTGGTTGAGAAGTCTCTGGTTGAATTGGAACATTCCTACTGTATTGAAATTGGAGAGGTATGACTCAGTCCTATACATTCCAAATGAAAAGATTGTCCAGCTTTTTAACAGTAGGGCTTTTGTTCTAATGATAACTGAAAATTTGAACAAAATTGTTGTAATAGCAACCTGCAGTAAGAACTATTAATTTTATGAATGCATGTGCTTCTATTGTACTTTTTATTTGTCATTTTATCTTTCTTTTTGAAATAGGATAATCGGAGCATTGAACCTCTGACATATGGCCGAATTGCCTCTTACTACTATTTGAAGCACCAAACAGTGAAAATGTTCAAAGAGCGTTTGAAACCTGAATGCGGTACCGAAGAATTGCTTTCAATTTTGAGTGTGAGTTTCATGATATTATTGCATTGCTTTTTAATATAAAGAGATTATATCCCATATATTTCATACCTTCTCTTTTAATTTGGGTCTTATATTGCTGCCAGCCAGTGTGTCTAGAAATTTGGCAGAAACTATTTATAAACTGTTTTCCCCTGCCAAACAAGATCACTACAGAGGAACATATTTGTACCAAGTTTCCCACATAATTTATTATCCAAACTTGGGTACTTCTGAGAATGGAATGGATCACTATTAATATTTAAGTTAGGATAATAGGTATAAACGGGGCTATCTTCAGCAGCCAGGTGCTGCTCTTCACCTAACCTTCAATATAATAACTTATGTGAATTAAAATTGAAAGCTTTCTTACTGCTTCTTTTGAGTCATTCTTCTTGAATCTATGATGTGTGTCCATAGGGACACACAATTAAGATCTCTTAGATTTACTTATTGGCAAAAAAGCTGTTCAACTCCCACCCTTTTCCCCCTTCGAAAATTTGTATTTTTACAACCATATTTATTACAGGGTAAAAACAAGAACAATTTAAATTTAATTACTACAAAACCTTGTTAGCACATTAGTCAATACATGTTATAAATGAATACTACATGTTATCTTATTCCTCAGGCTCATTGGTATTATTTTAAAGAGTTAAAAACCATTGGACTTACAATGTCTTTAAAGTCCTTCTCTTACACATTAATTGATTTTGAGATAGTTCACTTACTTACTAGCTTTTTTCTTACTTCCTTTGCTTATCATTCTCAATGGCTTCAATATCCCATTCACAGTTTCCAATTTTTCATGTTTTTCCTTTGAGAAGTGGTTTGTAGATGTTGTATGCAACATAAGGCCAAGTACATTATAGTGAGTCAGAAAATAATTTGTTAATGAATTGATGGATGGATCCTGTTGTAGTCGTCAGTTCTGTTATTTGCTTTAAAGAAAAGAGTAGAGAATTAAAATATATGATGCTGCTATCAAAAACTTTTTTATAATATTAAAAATTCATTTCTGAAATAACAAGTATAAAAAAATAAGAATTTTTAGTTCCCTAAGAATGAGGTTTTTATTATTTCTTAGTTGGAGAGTCAGAAAAATAGGATTTATCTGAGCGGGAGACAGTAAAATCATGGTTAATTAATTTGGTTTTAAACTAGTATTTTAAACTAGTATTTTAAACTAGATTTAAGAATATAATTTTCCTTTCATATTTACCTACCTTGATATATTTGTCTAATCTAATATTTAAAAATATATGCCTACCTTGGGAACACACATAATAAAAGCTAACATCTTTGAGTACTTTTCATGTGCTAAGCACTATTCTAGGAACTTTACATCAATAAACTCATTTAATTCTAACAATAACCACTCATTTTATATTGATAATATCCCATTATTATTCCCCTTTTACAGGTTAACTAACCTAAGGTTGTACATTAAGTCAATACTTAATGGCTGCAGTCTAGCAGCCCAAGTATGGGTGGGGTTTTTGGTTGTTTTTTATTTTGTTTTGTTTTTTAATTATGTTATGTTAGTCACCCTGCAGTACGTCATTAGTTTTTGTTGTAGTGTTCCATGATTCATTGTTTGCATATAATACCCAGTGCTCCATGGTGCCCTCCTTAATACCCACCATAGGCTCACCCATCCCCCACGCCCTCTTCCTTCTAAAACCCTCAGTTTGCTTCCTAGAGTCCATGGGTTCTTAACCACTGTCCTGTGCTGCCTCTCATGTCGCACGCACACACACACACTGAAGTGGAAGATACTGAGGAAAGAGGTACATGTTAAGACTAGATGCTGGACGCACATTTTGGATACTAACCCAAGATTATATTTGCAGATATCTTCCATTCTATGGGTTGCCTTTTAGTTTGGTTGATTGTTTCCTTTGCTGTGCAGATGATTTTTATCTTGTCGAAGTCCCAGTAATTCTTGGTTTTGTTTCCTTGGCTCTGGAGATTTGTCTACTAAGGTGTTGCATAGTCTAGTGTGTCAGTGTGTCAGAGAGGTTGCTGCCTATGTTCTCCTCTAGAATTTTGATGGTTCCCTGCATCATATTTAGGTCTTTCATCCATTTTTAATTTATTTTTGTATGTGGTGTAAAAAAAAAAAAAAAATGGTCCAGTTTCATTCTTCACCATGTTGCTATCCAGTTTTCCCCAACAGCATTTGTTGAAGAGATCATCTTTTTTCCATTGAATATTTTTCCATTGAATATTTTTTCCTGATTTGTCTAAAATCTAAAATAGAGTTGTGGGTCCATGTCTAGGTTTTCTATTCTGTTCCACTGATCTGTGTGTCTGTTTTGTGCCAGTACCATACTGTCTTGATGATTACAGCTTTGTAATAGAGCTTGAAGTCCAGAATTGTGATGCCTCCAGCTTTGCTCTTCTTTTTCAAGATTGCTTTGGCTATTTGGGGTCTTGTGTGGTTCCCCACAAATTTTAGGACTTTGTTTTAGCTCTGTGAAAAATGCTAGTGCTATTTTGGTAGGAATTGCATTAAATATGCATATTGCTTTGGGTAGTATAGACATTTTAGCAATATTTGTCCTTCTAGTCCATGGGGGGAAAAAAAGACTGGATGCACATTGTTTGTAAAGGTTTGTGAAAACCATATGCCTATTACACTCCATATCCCTCTATGCCCCCCTAAAAATAGACCCAAAAATATATCCAGTATCAAGAGAATTAGGCTGTTATCCTCTTCAGTCTTCTCTGAAAAGGCATTGGTCAGAACAAAAGGTCTGCCTGTTTCCTTTCAGCAGCCTGCTCCTTTCCAGCATTATACCATAAAACCAGTTACATTGATCTCATGGTTTATTTTTATTAAAATAAAGTCAGTTCTTGTGATTAAAAAAAAAATCGTCTGCAAATACATGTAAGATAAACTCAACAGTATAGTTATATGGATATGATTTGGGGTACCCGTAATAATTTTCACAGCAACAATGATGTCATCTCTTCATCCTATGTGTTTAGTGTAGGAAACTCACTCTGTGCTCCCTAGCATCTAAGTCTGTAGTATCTCAGTGACACTGGTTTTTGAATGAGGATATTGGGGTTTTAGAACTGTGGGACACAGGGACGCCTGGGTGGCTCAGTGGGTTAAGCCTCTGCCTTCAGCTCAGGTCATGATCTCAGGGTCCTGGGATCGAGCCCCACATCAGGTTCTCTGCTCAGCAGGGAGTCTGCTCCCTCCTCTCTCTCTGCCTACTTGTGATCTCTCTGTCAAATAAATAAAATCTTAAAAAAAAAAAAAAAAAAGAACTGTGGGACACATATTGACAAGAAGATCTGCAGGTACCACTGTTTTATTAATTTCTTGTGTAGAGATTACTTTCCATTCACTAGAGAACATATGTGTATAAGTAACAAAGAAATATTCAATAGTAAAACAAGATTGGATTTGAAGTAATTACAGTGCAATTTCTAGAATTCATTCTGTTGCTGAAAAGTATTGTTTTTTAATGTTCGCTGTTACCGCCCTAAATATTCCTAAATGATTCACATAGCCTTATTATGTTTACTCTCACCTCCAAAAATGGGCATTAATCTCCTTGTGGTTTTGAAACAAGGAGAAAAAAGCAGCCAGACAGGAGCTATGGAGAACAGGATGATAAACACAACAGGGCAAAGAAAACCAAAAGGAGTGTCGTTAGTTTCAAAGGCCTATTTTCATTATTATTGTTTTGTTATTATGATGCTTAATAATGTCACATTATAGTTTTGAAAAATTCAGTATTAGAACCCATTCACTGCCAGCATCTCCTTTTATAAAGATAGTCATTGATGTTTCTAAAGTCATCTTTGAACTTTTTATTAATATATTATTTTTTAATGAATTTTTAGTATTCCTGAGATCAGAACTGAAAAGCTTCCATTCTCTTGAGTATTACTTTGGACTTACTCTAATATTTCCATCAGTTTAGTTTTGGCAGTGAATGAAGTTTTCTCATTTTATCTTAGGTTACATATTTAACTTTATTTCTTTCCTTTGGTATTAGTGATGGTATAGAAAGTGTGTTCATTATGGTTTTCTTTGACGTTCTCAGTGTTGCAATGTGATTGATTATACCTGGCATAGAGAAAAAAATCTAGAAGGTAACCAATCATAAAAGGAAAAAAGAATATTAAGATACTGATTTCATTTTCACCATAACCAACCATAGAAGAAAAAAGAATATTAAGACATTGATTCACTTTCACCAGACATTTAAAAATACATAAATATGTTATTTCTCTTCATTTAACATCAAACATAGTTTCAAGTGATAATCTCTTGATTTTATATATTTATAACTGATAACTAACAACTGTTTTTAGATTTCTCCCTTTAGAAAAGATATGTATTTAAAATCTCATAGTTTGGGGCGCCTGGGTGGCTCAGTGGGTTAAAGCCTCTGCCTTTGGCTCGGGTCATGATCCCAGCGTCCTGGGATCGAGCCCCACATCGGGCTCTCTGCTCAGCAGGGAACCTGCTTCCTCCTCTCTCTCTGCCTGCCTCTCTGCTTACTTGTGGTCTCTGTCTGTCAAATAAATAAAATCTTTAAAAAAAATAAAATAAAATAAAAATAAAATCTCATAGTTAGCTCTAGAGTTGTTTTTCCTTTACTTAAATGAATTAGAATTCCTATTGTTTATTTTGTCATTTTGCATATCACTGTCAACTTTTCTGAATTTCTTTTAAAGTAAGGGTGCAGTTTTAGTGCCTTTATAATATTTACCAGACAGTTTATTTTCTTTCAAAAGTAAAAGAGAAAGCATTTATTTAATCAGGTCATTTCATGACGTGCTTCCTTATACAGTGTTTTTTGGCACTATAGACTTCCCTCTTCCAGTGTTCATAGCAGGTTGTCAGGTTTGAGTTTAAAAAAAAAAAAAAATACATTGGGGCGCCTGGGTGGCTCAGTGGGTTAAAGCCTCTGCCTTCAGCTCAGGTCATGATCCCAGGGTCCTGGGATCGAGCCCCGCATCGGGCTCTCTGCTCCGCAGGGATCTTGCTGCCTGCCTCTCTACCTGCTTGTGATCTCTGTCTGTCAAATAAATAAATAAAATCTTTTAAAAAAAAATACATTAAGGTCATATATACCGTCTTCTGAATTCTGTTCTTTTTCTTCTATCAGTAGAATGATTGGGGTCAGACTGTTATTTTGAATAATGGTGTTGTATTGATAGTAATCATCCTTTTGACCAAAGGATGGACAAACAGGAAATTTCTGAGTTTAAAGTTGAAAACTAAACTCTTCCCAATAAGGAGCTAAGCTAAGTGAAATTGTCTTAAGAAATAAATATCTTTAAAAAAGAAAAAGAAATACCTTATGCATAAAATGAAGTATGCATAATGTATATATTTTATCCTTAATACATTACGCTCTACATTGGTCTATATTAAATTCTATCAGTCATATTTCTACCCACAGACCATATACTAATTCTTAAAAAATATTTATTTTGTACCTATGATGTGTGAGGCTCTTTGTAGGGGCAGGAGATAGAATAGTCAACATTACTGACAAACATGCAAGAGAGAGTGGGTGTGTAAGCATACACACACACACACACACACACACACGCCAAATATATAGATTCAGAAAGGGCTGGAATGAATTTATTAATGATAAAACTACTGAAGAACTAAAAGACAAGGAGAAACTGTCAGATTTGGTGGGATAGATGGTGATCATTCCTTTACAGACCGGTGGGGATCAGGATTAGATCTGTGTGGCATTTACATGATTTTTTCTCTTGGCCCTCTGGATACTTGGAATATTTTCATCCTTCCAAGTAATATGAGGAGTTTTGCCTGTTTTTTTTAAACGTGGCAGTGTGTTAAACTTCCAGGAACTAATTTTTGTTTGTTGTTACTCCATTATATATAAATTTTTATTTCAGTCAAACTGAAAAAGAAAATACACTTCCACTAATTTTTTTTTTTAGTAATACCTCTTTTGAGATTTCATTTCTATTCATTTGTCTTATACCTAAGAAATTGAGTTGTTTCTAGCTTACATCTTCAGCTGTCATTACCTTTAAATGATAGTGAAAAGCTCCAAGGCCAAAGACTGTACTGAGACTATTTCTGTTCACCAATCTTATTCTATAATAGCAACCTGTTTGTTTAAATTTTGTCTTTCCAATGCATCTATTAAAAAATACTGCTATCTTTTGTTGAGCACCTACTACATGCCAGGCATTTTATATACATTATTTGTAATTCTCAACAATGCTTCATGGTAAACATTAATATACACATGATAAAATTGAAATTTAATGGGTTACTTAGAGAGTAGTTCTTTAGAATTTCTTCTCTCTACCTCACTTCCTCTCCGAGACGTAGTTTATCCTTATCCAGTGTTTTAATTCCAACGGTAAAAAATTTTTAAAGCACAGAAGAATAAGGGTATATATTTTCAAAAAGTTAATTTAAAAACAGAATTACTTTTAAACTCATGTGTGGCCTTGTAACTTAGAATTATAGATGTTAAATGCAGATGTTAATTACTGTGACAAAATAATTATTGCCCTATTTCTTAGTGAAAACACGTATTTTAAGTTTTAAATGATATGATGCTATTTGGAAAGTTTAGCTATTTTATAAGAACTCTTGCCAAGTTTTTTTTTAACACCATGAATTAATAAGCTTCATAATTAAGGCAGCTGCTTCACACTTCTATTGTTAACCAGTGACATTACATCTGTCTTGCTCCATTGATGCCCTCCTCCTACTTATTGAAGCATTTAGCAGTTTTGGCAACAGGGATTACATGGCATAGAGTAAGTAGTCTAATTAGATATAAGTGAAAATCCTGAGGGAAAAGGACATTTAAAAAGTAATTTAAAGAATCTCTTAATGATGTTGGCACTGAAAGCCCACATCTAGAGTAGAAAGTGCCTGTCGTCATGGCAAACAAGGATCATGATTTGATATGTTCAGTGAACTTATAGAAGGTAACCTATTTTAAAACCATAATAGAAATAAAAAGATTTCAAAGTTAGGGAAAATTTATTTGAACAGATTTAGGAATATGCTTGCTATCATATTAATAGCTTTGAAAGAAAGCAGAATATGCCCCAAATGTTCTGTCTCTAGAATTCTCAATAAATATTTTTAGAAGATATACTCAGTTGTTATGGTTCTTGTGACTACACAGAAACATGAGATTATATATCAAATATCCAATCTGAAAAGTTGTGAAATTCGTATTTTTTCGCAAAGCCTTGGATATTGACTAAAAGTATGGGTTTCATATGTTAATATAAAATAGAACCATTCCAAATTTAGAAAGTATCAGAGCAATAAGATTTTTATATGTCCATAAATTTCCAGGTTTGGCAGTTCTCTGTACTGCTTTCTTTAAAGGCATACAGATTCTTTGCTCTGCCCATGTGTAGAACATTTTCAGTAACAGAGCATTTTTAATGCTTGAAGTTTGTCCTGTTTGGGGACAACTACAAATCTTTTGATAGAAAATTACAAATACATCTTCCTCAAACATGAGATTGGAAAAATAAGCAATATTGTTTTAAAAAGAGAAATTTAAAACCAAACAAATAAAAAGGACAAGGCAGATATGAATGGCATCAGTAGGGGACCCAGCATGCAAAATTAAAGAGTTCATTAAAGGAAGAATGAAAGGAAGGAGAGGTTAGCAGAGTAACAGTGAACACCATGAACCTCCTGGCCTTCCATTTCCAAATCACCTCCTGACAATTGCAGGATCCCATCTGCTACTCTTTATCTTCCTGGTGGGGAAACCTAATGGGATATCTTCCAGGGTTTGTGAGAAGAGCTTCCCTAACCCTCAGGCTGGGGAGCTGCCTGGCATCTTTCAGAGAGGCACAGATGGCAAATGTCTTGAAAAAAAGTTATCTTTCTACTTGTCTTGGTCTCTTTCCCTTGAGACTTTCCCTCTTCTCCATTATTTCTCAGCTTCTTCCTAGCGTTCTGTACATATAAGCTCTCCTCAGCACAGAAGAAAGTGAAATATTTTCCTGGTAAAAGACCTCAGTCCTAGATATATCTGTTGTGCATCAATAGATTACTTTACGATTTTTAAGCTGATTGTGTTCTGATGAGCATAAAACGTATTTATGATGTTACCTGAAATTTGTCCTGTTATACATTTTTTATTTTGTTCTTCTCCCACAGAATGACAACTGGCAATTATTAGACATCTAATAGTTTGTGATTAAGTAGAGCTGTTAATTAAGAAATGATTTTATATATCAAAATATGAATAACTTTGATATTTCTTTCTTTATCCCCTAATATAACTTCTTCAATTTGTCGAAGACCAAAGACCCATTCTTGCTCAAGATGACACAGTTAGTATGGAAAAATAATATAAAAACTCAGCTGTCAATAGGGAAAGGGCAAACTTGGAATTAGAATTCGTATTTTCCAGCAACCTTTTAAATGCCTTGTTTCTCCCTTTGCCATTTTAAACTTTTCTTTTTCCTCTTCCATCTTATTTTGCCCTTTTATTTAAACTTACAAAGCACAAGGTGCATAAAATATACCATTAGCCTTCTCAGCCTAAGCTATCTATAAAAAATACTTTTGGCTTGTCAGCATTTATTAAGATTTGCCAAGTGCTCTATCCAATACTCAGTGTACTTTGGGAAATACAAAAGAAATAGAAGACCCATATCTTTTAAGGAAATTTGTCCTGGAGCCCAAAGATTCTAACAAAAACAAGCTTGTGCTGCATACCTATCTCTTGGCTTTTGCTGCTTAATATAGCTTCACCTGTGCATGAGAAGTGTTTAGTCCTACTTATGGCATTCAGAGCAGGAGAGTTGCTGCGATTGCTCTCCCCAAAAAGTCAGAATTACCATCCTGGCCTATAGGCAGGAGGTGTGTAAGTCATGATCTCAGATCATGTTGTATAAATTATGTTTATAAAAGTCCAGGTAGTTTGCCTTTCAGGGAACCCTGTCACAAATCCTTTGGCAAAGGAAATCATCATTAATTTAGTTTTGAAAATATTTTATCACTGGTATCCCTGCTTAGCTGAATGATATCAGATATCATAACTATTTAGAATTGTTAATACGAGGGTGCTTGGGTGGTTCAATCAGTTAAGCATCCAACTCTTGATTTTGGCTCTGGTCATAATATCAGGATCCTAGCATTGAGCATCAGGCTCCACTCAACGGGGAGTCTGCTTGAGATTCTCTCTCCCTCTCCTTCTTGCCCCGTGCACGTATGTAAGCTATTTTCCTCCAAAATAAGTAAATAAATCTTTAATTTTAAAAAAAAGAATTATTGGGATGCCTCGGTAGCTCAGTTGGTTAAGCGTCTGCCTTCCGCTCAGATCATGATCCCAGGGTGCTGGGATCGAGTCCCACATTGGGCTCTTGCTCAGCAGGGAGCCTGCTTCTCCCTCTGCCTTCCACTCTCCCTCTGTCAAATAAATAAATAAAATCTTTTTTTAAAAAATTATTGATACACATACCATCACATTGGGAAAATAAAAATAACATCAAAGATTATGCTATTGCTGGAATAAAATCTCTTCCCTATAAACTTTAGCCATTTGTCAGTTCATTCTGTGAGTAAGTAGAGCATTGTTTAAACTTTAAAAATAAGTAAAGAATAAATGGAAACTTGAACATTGGATAAAATATTTTAAAATGCAGTTTTCGTATGCCAGAAATTGGTGTCCGCTCAAAATGTTTCTAATATAATCCCAATTAAGTTAAGTGCTCTAAAATTATTGTTAGGATTCTATTGGTTCAATAGGTAGAATGTTTCAGAAATCAGTGCTAGCTCCTTCCTCACAATAATGGTGATCAGAAATTTTCCAACAGGTTCATGGTTCCTGTTCTAAGTATCTTCCAAATACAAATAATGCCAAAACATTGTTTAAGATAAAAAATATATCCTGCCTTTTATTCTCACAGAGCTGCCAAGTAGATAAATAAGTATGATTATTTCCAGTACTTAAAGCCAACTCAATGTATTTCAGTATCACTTGCCTATAATAGAGCAAAAGAAAAACTAAACATCTCATTTCTTTTCCAACCCCCAGTTGGTGTTAGTGGAGTCCACAATATTACATTATTTTAGAGACAAGCCATAACAGACTCTTAATTTCAGGATTGCTGGAATATGGGGAGCTGGTTGATGGGCACCGGGGAGGGTACGTCCTATGGTGAGCACTGTGAATTGTGTAAGACTGATGACTCACAGAACTGTACCCCTGAAGCAAATAATACACTATATGTTAATAAAAAGATGAATGATTAAAAAATAGAAACATGGAATTTTAAAAAGAAAAAATTATCATAGACATGCTCCTTGGTGCTGAGGGACATAATAGTCTTCTATATTAACTAACATGCCAGGCTTATTCTCTATGGAATAATGTAGAAAAACAATAGGATCACTGTGTGCTTAAAAATACATTTTTTTAAAAAAAAACTATGTTAACAGTTTGAGATTAAACTTCTGTGAATTCTCTGTTGTAAAGCATATTAAAGTATATCTTAATATATGTTTAAAAATAAGTTATATGTAGCCATCTCCCTGGTTTATTGAATTTTATTCTACAAATAACACCACTCTACAAGCTTAGGGGGCTTTTAGTGGAAACAGCATAATTACCCTTCCTCAATTTCTTATTTGGCTATATTTCCTTATACTTATAAATAATTTTTTCACTCACTCATTGGTTATCAAATCTCCACTCTTCCTCATACATTTAGCCATTATTTAGCCTATAAAGAGATTTATATCTTCTGATTATTTTCTCACAAGTAAGTTTTTTGTCAGTTAATCCTTCTGAGTAATTCTTTTCATAGTCCTATTTTAAAGGAAACAGCCAATAGTCCGAGTACAGAATGATTCATAAATTTGACTTTTGTGATCTCACCGCTATAAGCACCTCCTGGAGCTACTGGGAAGATTAAATTAGTTAATATAGGTAAAGCACAGAATAGTCTTTTGCTCATTTACAGTAAACTCAGTAAACAGAAGCTGTTATTATATTTAATAATAATATTTGTTACATACAGACTGTGCTCCACACGTGGAGAATATAGCAGCAGACTAGTTTGATGAAGTTCCAGTACTCGTGAGCCTTATATTCATAGTGGACTGGCAAATAAACAAGTAAACAAACATGTAATATAACAAAGTAGATATAAATGAGATTTTTTAAAAATCAAGCAAGTGTCTACGGATACCTAGAGGAGACTGTTCTAAATACAGGACAGTTAAAGAAAACTTTTCACAGGAGATATCTGAATAGAGAACTGAGGGACATTAGCAACCAACTTACGAGAAAACCTTAGGGAAGAATTTCTAGGCAGAAGGAAAAGCATATGCAAAGGCCATCAAGCAGAAAATACTTGTCAGGTTCAAAGAATAGCAGGGAAGCCAGTATGGTTAGAACAAGCATTGGGTGGGCATGGTATGTAAGAGATAGGTCATCTGTCCTCTCTCTAGGGAGTCTGGATTTTGTCCTCTTAAGTGTTGGGAGAAGCCATTGGAGGGGTTTTGATCAAAAGAGTGATGTGATATTATTTGTTCTGAAAAAAACCACTCTGGCTCCTTAGTAGAGAAATGGTTGTTAGTCAAGTAGTAGAGAAATGATTGAAAGTCAAGGTGAGAGAAAATGGCTTGGATAGAATGGTCAGAAGTTGAAATGATGAGTAGTAGTTAGACTCAGGATGTTTTGAAAATAGAACCAACAGGAATCGATGGGTTAATTATAAGTAAACAGAGGAAGTAAAGACAATGCTGGGTTTTTGGCCTGGACTACTTGGTAAAGAGAATAAGGCAGGGTGTGTGTTTACGGGGCGGGGGGGGGGGGGGGGGGGGGGGACCACGACTGGTAACTGGCAAAGGGATGGTATTCAAAATTTTAGTCCTGAGGTTGAGTGAGATTGGGTGAAATGAGTATTGAAAAAAAGTCTGTGGAGAAAAAAAAGGGAGACAAACCAAGAAATAGACTCTTAACTAGAGAGAAGAAACTGGTGAGGGCGGATGGTGGGAGGGTGGGTCAACGAGGTGATGGGATTAAGGAGGGCTTTCAGAAGGTGATGGGATTAAGGAGGGCTCTCAGAATGAACGCCAGTGTTGGATGAAGTGTTGGATCGCTGTATTATACCTGCAACTAATGTAACACTGCATGTTAACTGCGCTAGAATTAAAATTAAAAACAAAAGAAAAATGATCTGAGGATTGAGCTCTGGATCATGTTGAGGTTGGAGAGAGAGAGAGGAGAAGATAGGTCAGCAAAGAAGCCTGAAAATGAAGGATGACAAGTGGAAGGAAAACCTCTAGGAGAGTGAATGGTCCTAGAAGCCAAGAGGGGAAAAATACCTCAAGGGATGGTGATTAACTGAGTTAGAGATTACTGATACGGAGTGGGTGAGAGCTACAATTGTTCCTTTGACTTGATAAGATAAAGATCCTAGATGTCTTTAGTGAGTAATTTCAGCAGAATAATAGAGAAAAGCTTTATTTTATTTGAAAGGATTCAGAGACTGAGTTGTAAGAAACCGAAAACAATAAATATAGCTAATTCTTACTTAGAGCTGAGGGGGGAGATGTAAAATCAATTTCCTTTTTTAATTTAAGATATAGAATATTTGCATGCAGATTAAAAATGATCCTATAGCGAGGTAATAAATGGTGTTATAGGAAAGCCTAAAGTCTTTAAGAAAACAAAAGGGAAGTAGGAATCAATGCGAAAGTGGAAAAATTGGCCTTAGATAGCAGAGCAAATTAATCCATTGTAATGGAAGAAAAGGAGTATTTTTCTCCAAAGGGATATGGAGTATTAGGGTATAGGTTAATAGGTGGTAGGAGAATGTGGAAATCCCCTTGCGTTTGCTTTAATTTTTTTTATAAGCTAAGAAGCAAGGTCCTCAGTGGAAACTGAGGAACTGGGGAAAGACCTGTGAAGGTAGACAAAGGCCATTAATAAACCAAGGGGCCATAGTGTGGTAGAATGAATATGGCATTTGCATCTAAGAAACATGGGTTCAAATCTCAGCATGGCCATTTTAACTTCTTTGTGTAAGTGGCAAGTCATTTAATTTCTTAATCTCGGTTTCCTCTTTCATTAAAAAATGGGGAGTTATACCTGCCCTACTTATCATCACAGGATTAGTGTGAAGATCTGATAAGGTAAAGGACACATGTTCAAACATATCTGGCCTTGATCAAGGTAGATTTTTTTTGTGCAGCGCTATGTTTTAGTTTATGTTTCTTATTAGTTTATGTTTCTTATTTGTGTTTTGCTTTTGTTTTGCCTTCAAAACTGTCATACTCTAGGTACTTTTACATGTCTTAAGGGTTCAGCACACTTAGTCTCTCTCTCTTCAGAAGGGCTGGCCTTATTGGATTCACTAAGAAACTTATTTATTAATGTTTGGAGGAGTGGAGAAGAATACAGAATCTTATTTCTCTTAGGATCCCAAGTACAGCTTTGTCCTTACCTTACCATGTAGTTAGTAAGTTTTATCATTGCTTTTTCAAAATAACGTATGGTAACTTCATTTATGAGATGTTGGTTTCCTTGATGGCAATGTCATTTTCTGAGTTTTCTCCTGCCTCTACTCCCCTAATCCCTTGTTCCTTATTCCTTTCTCTCCAAGGTTAATACTTTACTAGAAGCCACGGCTCTGGGTTTTAGTGTACCACAGGGGAGTGACAAAGTCTGTAAAAGTAATGATTCCCCACTGCCACATCATCCTACCTCCAGATAAAAAAGCGCTAGGATTCTTTAATGAGACATTACTGTGGCTTCCAGACCAATGTCTGTGTTGCTAAGCGTGCTCATCTATTTATAGTTGTTAAAAACCACTTAGTAATTAAAAGAATTCATAAAGTAATTATGACTTGTAATAGTGATTATGGCTGGGTGATTACTCCCTCACTAAGATGCTTTGCAAATGGATTAGCACTTCTTTGAATTAGGAACTTGGGCTTGAATCTATGCGGAAGCTATATTAATAAGAAAAATGTTCTTTCTTTGGGGACTAAGCAGAAAGCTGTAAAACAGCCAGGAAGCCTTTCGGATCCTGGCTGAGAGAAAAATCAGGCAAATCAAATTGGTCATATTATTAGGCATATGTTCATCTGGAAAAAGTCTCTTCATTCAGTTGCAGTTAAAGCTCTGGTCAATTTAATCTCGTTCATTAGTAATGCCAACTCTAAAATGGGCTGGGATATTTAGTAGTTTCTCTTCCTGAATAAGTAGGCAAATATTACATTATTTAATCAGATATTTGAAGAAGGAGAACCATATTTAGAGTCCAGATATTTCTAAAATACAGGCTTTCAAAAATTAAAATTTGTGATATTTATATATCTACCTCATTTTATTTTCTAATGAAATAAATGTCCATTCTTTCCATTGCTCTGCACTTTTTAAATCTCTTCCTTCTTTTACTGCTGTGTCTTCTTTGCCTCCCTTATTGGTTGCCTTTCTCTTGTCCTTCATTTTCTCTTTTTGGATACTTACGTGTTCTGTATCTACTACTGTCCCACAGATAGTCTTAAACATATATCTTCAGCAGTTACCAGCAAGTATTTATTTAGCACCTACCATGCTAGGTATAAGAGGAGAGTAATAATTAAGATATGGTCCCTGCCTTTAGGAAGGGAATTATGTCTAAGAAGTAATTATAGTTTGATATTATCTGTTTTGAAAGTGTAAGTTGTACTAGTATGTCTGGAGTATGATGAAAGTCTAGTTATTTAGAATATGGACTTCAGAGTCACACAAACATGACTCCACCATTTTCTAAATATGTGATCTTGAGTTAGTTAATTAATCTGTCCAAGCTTCATGCTCCTCTGTAAAATAAAGGAGAAGGTTAAATAAAATAATGTGTGTTAAGCCTTAATACATTGCCTACCATATGATATTTGAATTCTTTGAATTAGGAACTTTAGTCATTCCCATCTGTTAGTGCTAGTTTTCATTAATATTTTGATACAACAATCACTAGTAGTTGATGAATTATCATTTATATAAATCATATCTACATATGAAAAACTCCATTGACCTCGTCTCTCCAAAGGATGAAGATGACAAGATAAACTCAGATTCATTACTATGCCATACAAGATTGTTCTGAGTCTGGCTGCACAGTAGGTTGGAATACAGATAGCCTCTAATCTTCAACTGCTCTTTTCCTTTATGGAGCTCATGCTATTCCATATGCAAGCAATACCTTCTTCCCCAGCTAGTCCAGAACAATTTTCACACATTGGCCAAGACTGATTTATTTGTGTGAAGCTCTATCCAAATAAAAAGAAAACATCATAAAGGCATTGGTTGAGGGATGATTTATTCAACAAGTATTGTTGGGCAAATTGTGTAACATTTCAGAAAAATATTCAAGTTAGATTCTAATTTCATAGGATATATTAGAAGAAGTTTCAGTCAGATTAAGGTTTAAATCCAAAAAATAATGTTAATATATGTGCTGCCGAAGCGAGCACCAAAAAATAATGTTAAAATTTCAAAGAGATACAGGGGAAGAAACCCAAAAAAGCATAAAGGAAGTGAAGAAATTGCAAAAGGAAATGGATGGATTTGCCTACATAAATGTATAAAATATATGAATGTCTCTATAAAATTTTTGAAGTCTTAGTATTTGTTACAGTTATGATAAGAAGTAATATATTTTAATTTTTTAATTAAAAATTTAAAAAGAAAACCATGGCACCAATGATAAAATGAAAAGAGGGCAGTGATAAACAGTTTTCATTGACCCAGTCTTTCTAGAAAGAAATTTGATAGTACCTGTCAAAGTGGAAAAAAAGAAAATCTTCAAGAATTTTCTGCTCTCTGGTATTGTGATTCCATCTGTAGGAATCTATCCTGAAGAATCAAGTATGTTGTTAAGATACATGTACACAGATGTTCATCACAGTGTTATTTATAATGGCAAAAAAGTAAGAAAGAGAAAGAGAGAGAAAACCGGAAAACTTTTCTAAAAAGACCAAAACTGTCTCTTTAGGAATAAATAATTTACAATCACTTAAATATAAACTTCAGTTTTTTGAAAGCAAATCCGTGAACAAGTGTTTTTGTTTTGATTTGTCGTACACAGCCCTGTATGTACACACTGAGATATTCGTGCTTGCTTTGTCATATGATAGAGGATCACGTACTAACTAGCTCAAGAGTTTCAAAAAGATCTTGCCAAGAAAAAGATCTAACTAGTGATTAATAATTCTTAGAAAACTGTAGTCTTCCCACTGTGAGAAAGATTAAAATGAATATTTTTATGCTGAACTATTACATATGGCAGAAACCTAGAAGATTTTTTTTCCAGTGATGCATTGTAAGCTGCATATCTTTCGATTTCTTAACCCAAAGAAATGATGAAAAAACATTTCATGCTTACATGTATTCTGAAAAATTTTGTTGTTACTACCAAATAAAATGCCACAGATATGGTCTTTATTACAGTAGTAGCAGTCATACCATCTGCATTTTATTTTAACATTACATTATCCTAAAAAAGCACTCCACTTGCTTTACAATGTTTTCCAGCTGACAGTCCAATAGAATATAAGCATGTCTCAGAAATTTGATTATGTCAGAAAGTTAGAACTCACTTTTCTTCAAAAAAATAAATAAATAAAATAAAAAACTGGGAGTTAGGGGGATTTCCAAGTGTCATGCTCCTCACATACATAAAATTCTACATGTTCTTATGTTCTATTCATTATTTTGTATGTAATTCAGAGCAATAATGCAGTTTGGCAGACGCATGATTGTCTCAGTTGTCAAGTATTTCCATTGGCAAAGGAGAATTTTCCATATATACAGCTTCAACTTATTAGATTTAGGTCCTTAATACCATCTTTGTAGGTATTTTCTGTTATTTATTAAACAGTGTCAGCAAATTTGTAAGACAAATGCCAAACAGGTGTCTTCTACTGACAGATGAACAAACTGTCTTGGAGAAACATTGACCGAGTTGGCAGCGTATTTCTCCGCTGTGCTGAAAAGCACAGAGGTGTTGTAACCTTGAACTACTTTGACTGTTTTAATCAGGGAAGGAGGAAGGGAAGAGAGAGAGGAAGGAATCAGTAAGACATTGAAGTAACCAGTGAAAGCAACTGAAATCGGAGGAAAAGTGATGTGGGTAATACCAGACTAGAGCTTAAAAGCAAAGTGGATTTTTGTTGTTGACTGGAAATATGGCGGAATGATTACTTGAAATATATTTTTAAATAAAATCTCTAAATATATGTCATGAACTTCAGTATTCAAAGAACTGAAATGCTGTAAAATACTCTTAGAACTATGCCGAAAAAAATTTTTTCTTTGATGATTGAGAAGACCCATAAAGATCTTTTAGAGACCTAGAGCTGTCGTTGTAAACATCAGTCATCATTACATTATGGACATGTTGAAGTGCTGGGAGGTTCATTAATAAAGAGCTAATAAGAATCCAGTCAAATTCAAAACTGCTCCTGGTAAACCATAAACAATGGTTCTTTCCTTTTTGGAGAAGGCAGAGGTCCACAGATACTTATTACATCAGTGTATCAGTAAAATAAAGCTAAGTGAAATTAAAGGCCACAGATTCTTTATGTAACACTTGCTTAGAAACTGATTAAACGGGCTTACTTTTTGAAATAAGTAGTTGGTTGCTATATTTGAGATTCTGGGAATGTGTGTATGCCTAATGTAATGTCATGCTGCACTCTAGAAGTTTAATTTAGAGTTAATTGCCCCATATGAATATCATATTTAAAAGCTTAAAGTTTTCTTGCCATTTGCGACAACATAGATGGACCCAGAGGGCATTATGCTAAGTGAAATAAGACAGAAAGACAAATACCATATGATTTCACTTACATGTAGAATCTAAAAAACAAAAATAAACAAAACAGAAGCAAACTCATAGATATGAGGAAACTGTTGGTTAACAGCAGGCATAAGAAGGTTAGGGGGTCAGGCAAAATAGGTGAAGGGGATTAAGTGGCACAAACTTCTAGTTACAAAATAAAGAAGTCATGGGGATGTAACGTACAGCATTGGGAATGTAGTCAGTGATATTGTAATAACTTTGTATGGTGGCAGATGGTAGCTAGACTTACCATGGGGATCATTTCATAATGTATGAAAATATCAAATCACTATGATGTACATCTGAGACTAATAGGATATTGTATGTCAATTATACTTCAATTAAGAAAAAGAGCTATACTTTATAACCTCTGAACATGTTCTTTGTTTTTGATGTTTAAAGCACCAGGAGATGCAAACTAAATCAAGGAATTCGGTTAATTTAGCTGACAGTATGTGATTGCCTATTATTGAAGAGATAGGTAGATAAATAGAGATGCAGATACAAATAGACATACATACATATCTATGTGTTCCTATAAGACATTATGGGGTTTGAATATGACTTTAGCCGTAAGAATGCTTGTTTGCTTTCTCTTGATTCACACGGAGCAGATGGATGCTTGACTGCCTGCTAATCCACAGCTGGAATGGTTTCAGCAGTCTCCACGTTGCTGGGTTAGAGTGGCTTTTCTAGTGGACTGAGAGGGCAGCAAAAGAGGGATATCATTATTCATCAGTATCCCAGTGGGAGCGCTGCCAGCAGAGATTAATTTTTTCTGTTATGCTTGTAAAACAAGCTCAGGTGGAGTCTCTAATCCTCAGGGCACGGGTGGCAGATCAAGGAAGATGCTACAAAGCTAGTTAATTTTCTGATTCTGGGGGAAACAGAAGCTCTGTTAGATGTATAAATACATGATTGCAAATTTAAGTAGCTCAAATCCAAATGGGATCTTCCCAGACATCTGGTACTGAAAATTTCTATTTTTCTTTGTTGCCTTTAAATATAACTTCTTAAAAGTTTGCCCTGGAGCGAAAATATTGGTAACTCTAAACAGGGGAAGTAATTAATTTTGTGAGTTAATAACAAAACATTTAATTTTTATAAATATGAACAAAAAAGATTTCTGCCTAAACAGGCTCAAACTTAGATACCTAAAGTACCCACTTAAGCATATTACCAAAAAGACATACTAGCTATCTGATTGGCAGGGTTGTTTTGTTTTGTTTTCTCTATATCCAGGCTATTTTTTAATGGTTTATATTTATTCTCCCAATTTATAACTGCTATATGACACCTGTTTCCTGTATCTTATTGTGTGATCCATCTGGGTAGTCATATTTTTGAGCATTTCGTACAGCCTTCAAACTAAAGTTAAGTGACTTTTAAAATCAACAGGACAGAACTAATACATTCATTAACTGTTGTCTTAGGATTATCTTTAAAAACTGTTGACTAAGTTCATTACAAAAAATATTAACTTCATTCAGGCCCATGGCACTTTCTTTTGATTATTTTGGGCACAAAATGTTCTCCATTAATGGTTCTTTTCTGTTTGGACATTTGCTCTTGTTTTGAGAAAATTACAGGAAATTATTTGAAGCCAAGTCAGAAGACTAAATTTGTTGATTAAGTGAGGCAGTATGATTTTTGGTTGTCAAATTGGTTATAACTACAAGGTAAGTGTAGTTCTAAAGTCATTCTGACTATAATACCAAAAGAACACTTCCAAAATGTTTTGAGTGATGCAGGCCCTTTTGAAATGAATTTATAACCTCTCATGGTGTTTATTTTGAATAGCAAGGCATATGTTCTGGGATATTTATTTAAAATCAGACCCTCCTGTGACTTTAGTCACCTCTATACATCTTCCTTTTGGCTAAGTTTTGATTTTAACTAATAATAAGTCCAAGTCTTGTTGTTCTACCAAGAACATTTTGCAAGTCAAGAAAAGATAAGCATTTTAAAGCACTAAGTAGAAACCAAAAGCTAACAGTTCCTGGAGGATTCTCCTACAATATGGAATATTTAGTGAGAACGAGGAAGACTTACCAGTTATGGGAAATAGAGGATAATACATGGACAAGGGCAGACACGTCTCAGAGGGACTCGAGAACTGACTAGGGAGTAAGGATGAAATCTAAAGCTTGTTTGTTAAATAATTTTTGAAGTAGTAATGACTGCTAATAAATTGGAGTAATCGTTCCCTAAACCTGTGCTAAATAAACCAGCTCTTGTTGTCAGTTTCCTGTCCCACTCAGGAAGAAAATCAGATATCTTTAAATATTGTACCTAGCCTGAATAAGACATGAAAAAACCCACAAATCTGTAGTCTCTTCATTTTTTAAAAGTTTTTATTTCAATCCAGTTAACATACAGTATAATATTAGTTTTTAGATATACAATATAGTGATTCAACTCTTCCATACAATACCACTGCACAAGTGCTCTTCTTAATCCCCTTCACCTATTTAATCCTTCCTTCCACCCACCTCCCTTCTGCTTTGCTCTCCCTAGTTTATTCTCTGTAGTTTAAAGAGTCTATCTCTTATTTTGTGTGTGTATGTGTCTCTCTGTCCCTTTGTTTGTTTTGTTAAATTCCACATATGAAATCATATGGTATTTGTCTTTCTCTGACTGACTTATTTCACTTAGCATAATACTCCATCCATGTTGCAAATGACAAGATTTTGTTCTTTTTTATGGCTGATTTTCCTCTGTGTGTGTGTGTGTGTGTGTGTGTGTGTGGCGCACATACACATACATCTTCTTTATCCATTCATCAGTAAATGGACACTTGGGCTCTTTCCTTAATTTGGCTATTGTAGATAAAGCTGCTATAAACTTTGGGAGCATGTATTCTCTTCATTTTACATGTCCACCGTAACTTATTCAAACTTATCTTTACAGATGGGCCTTACATATCATGTGATTAGTTCTATAGAAGTATTCTTATTTTTTTTAAGATTTTTATTTATTTGACAGAGAGATCACAAGTAGGCAGAGTGGTAGGCAGAGAGAGAAGGGGCGGGGGAAGCAGGGTTCCCTGCTGAGCAGAGAGCCCAATGCGGGGCTCAGTCCCAGGACCCTGAGATTATGACCTGAGCCAAAGGCAGAGGTTTAAGCTACTGAGCCACCCAGGCACCCCATATAGCAGTTTTCTATAGGAAACCTTGTTTCAAGAGCAAATAGAAATTGCTTGTTTTATCACTCCTTAATTTTAAACAATACATTTCCAAATTAAAATAAAAAACTAGAGTATGTATCAGAATTCTTCAGAAATTTTAAGGATACCTACATTTTTCTTCCTAATGTAGACTTTGCTTCATAACAGAATAGTTTATATATACTCTCACATATGCAAGCTACCATTTCTTAGTTTTCCCTGAGAACCTATACTTTTGCATTTCAGAAAACTCAGAAATTCCTTAGGAAATTTAAATAAAGTTTAGAGAAGAAACTTTCTACTTAGTGAATAAAAGCAAAACAAATTGAATACATTTTGGAAACTATCCTGAGCTATTTCTCCATATTGCCATCCCTTCAGTTTGGCTGACTTTCAGTATGGCTGGTTGCTCTAGGAGCTCTGGTCCTGTCTCATATTCTGAAGTCTGGGCATCAAAGACATGTTTGTGGGTTTGATATCTAGGAATAGAATTTTTAAAACTTAGGAGGCACCGACCTATTTGATGAGTCTTACAGTACTATGTTACATGTATTCTTTATAGTTTTTGATTTATTAATTTTGGTAAACTACCCTGAGGAACAACTATTTATAAAAATTAAAGTTTACATTTATATTAATAATGATAAGGCTGTTCAGGTAGAATTCTGAGATACATTTGAATATAGGCAATATATATTCAAATCTGCAGATTCATATAACGCACTATAGCTTGAATTTCAGAATTTTACCAGTGGTGTCATATTCTCTCTCTTGGAAAGCTACATTAAGACTTTCAGGTCATTGGGCACCTGAGTGGCTCAGTCAGTTAAGCATCTGCCTTCAGCTTGGGTCATGATCCCAAGGGATCGCTTTCCATTTCTGGCTCCCAGCTCTGTAGGGAGTCTGCTTCTCCCTCTACTCCTCCCCCTGCTTGTGCTCTCACTCTTTTTCTCAAATAAATAAAATCTTAAAAAAAAAAAAAGACTTCGAGGTCATTGAAACAGATTTACAATAGCATTTTCATACAGATGTATAGAGTTACTCACAGGCTTGTACTTTGGGAGCTTTTATATAACCATATCTTTGTTAAGGTATAGAATTTGTGTCACATTCAGACCTAATTAACTGGGAGCTCTTTTGCGTCATCACACTACATAAGTTTTGAAGAGTCAAAAAAGAAGCCGTGCTAGAGAACTAAGGATACTGGTCCCTAGAAAAAATCTACTTAAATTCTACTAAATCTACTAAAAAGAGAGCCTAATATTTTATAGTAAGTGAGGAGAAAGAAGAAGAACGTTTTATCTTAATTAAAAAAGCTATGAGGAAAAGTTCATTTACTTTTTTTATATTCAACAAAATTTGAACTTCTATCTCAGTTATTTGCTAACTTTTAAAAACCGTATCTAGTTGCTCTTGTGATGATTTTTTGAGGGAACACAATTTTTCTAATATAATTATATATAACAAGGTATAACACTTTTTACTTTGGGCTTAACTTTCAGTGCATAAATATTAAGAAAATAACTTTTCCTGAAATACACTTGAGGACACAAATTTTTATAATAACCTATCTCAGTACTTGGATATTTAAAACATTTGCTTCTGAGCACTTAACAGTGTTATCATTCTTTCTTATTTTTCTTGTTCCATTGTTCATCAGTCTAACTCTGCCAGATTCTCTTTTGCCGATGGATTTGCATGTTATTCAAGCATCACTTTCATTGACTGATGAATTAATGCATCTTTTCTAAGATGTTTAGTATCACCTTGCAATCATTTTTCTATTGTTTTACATTGTATTGTTTAATTAATTTTGCGCAGTTAGTTAGACTGACATGTTGTTGACTAACGACAAGGGATCTATCTTCCTAGACTTATGATAGTTTATACATCCTGGTAAGCCCATTGTAAGTTGAAAATATCCTAAGTAAACAATGCATTTAATACACCTACCCTATAACTTTTTTCATATCATACCATATTTCATATTTCATATCATAGCTTTTTTCAATATCATAGCTTAGCCTAGCCTATCTTAAACATGCTCAAAACACTTATGTTAACCTACAGTTGGGCAAAATCATCTAACACAAAGCCTATTTTATAATAAAGTATTAAATATCTCATGTAATTCATTGAATACTATATTAAAAGTGAAAGCCAGAATAGTGTATGGGCACAGAAAGGTTCTTCATGTACCATTTGTTTACCTTCATGATCTCATGGCTAATCATCTTCTCAGTGTACATATGTCTTAGGCCTGAAAAGTAAGCCCTTTCCATTATTAAGTGATCTGCTTCATCTCCCCAGAAATAGTTCAAACTTCAGATGGTATGCAGCACCCATTTTCTTTTTTCTCTCCCAATTTTTATTTAAATTTTAGTTAACATAGAGTGAAACACTGGCTTCAGGAGTAGAATTCAGTGATTTATCACTTACATACAATACAATACAATGCCCATCACCCATCTAGCCATCCACCCCCACCTGCTTCCATCAACCCTCAGTTTATTCTCTATCATTAAGAGTCTCTTGTGATTTATTTCCCTCCCTTTTTCTCCTGTCCCATATGTTCCTCTGTTTTGCTTCTTACATTCCACATATAAATGAAATCATATGATATTGGCCTTTCTCTGACTTATTTCACTTAGCATGATATACTCTAGTTCTATCCATGTCGTTGCAGATGGCAAGATTTCATTCTTTTTGATGGCTGAGTAATAGTCCATTACACACACGCATGCACACATACATATGTGCATACATACATACCACATCTTATTTATCCATTCACCGGTCAAGGGACATTTGAGTTCTCTCCATAGTTTGGCTATTGTTGATAATACTGCTGTAAACATTGGGGTGCATGTACCCCTTTGAATCTGTATTTTTGTACCTTTAGATAAATACCAAAGGTATTTGGATCATAAGGTAGTTCTATTTTTAACTTTTTGAGGAACCTCCATAGTGTTTTCTGCAGTGGCTGCATCAGTTTGCTTTCCCACCGGCAATACAGGAAGGTTCCCTTTTCTCTGCACCCTCGCCAATACCTGTTGTTTCCTGTGTTGTTAATTTTAGCCATTCTGAAAAATGTCAGAATGGTATCTCATCCTGGTTTTGATTTGTACTTCCCTGATGTTGAGTGATGTTGAGTATCTTCATGTATCTGTTAGCCATCTGGATGTCTTCTTTGGTAAAGTGTCTATTCAGATCTTCTGTCCATTTCTTAACTGGATTATTTGTTCTTGGAGTGCTAAGTTTGATAAGTTCTTTTTTTTTTTTTTAAGTAGGCTTTACACCCAATATAGAGCCCACCAGAGAGCTTGAACTCATGAACCTGAGATCAAGACCTGAGCTGAGATCAAAAGTTGGATGTTTAACCAACTGAGCCACCCAGGCACCCTTTAATAAGTTCTTTATAGATTTTGCATACTAACCCTTTATCACCTAAGTCAATTGCACATATCTTCTCCCATTCTGTAGGCTGCCTTTTAGTTTTGGTGATTGTTTCCTTTGCTGTACAGAAGCTTTTTATCCTGATGAAGTCTCAGTAGTTCATGTTTGCTTTTGCTTCCCTTCCCTCTCATGACATCTCTAGTAAGAAGTTACTATAGTTGAGGGGCACCTGGGTTGCTCAGTAGGTTAAGCCCCTGCCTTTGGCTCAGGTCATGATCTCAGGGTCCTGGGATCCAGCTCCACATCGGCTCTCTGCTCAATAGGGAGCCTGCTTCCCCCTCTCTTTCTCTGCCTGCTGCTTTGCCTACTTGTAATCTCTGTGTGTTTGTGTCAAATAAATAAATAAAATTAAAAAAAAAAAAGAAGAAGAAGAAGAAGTTGCTACAGCTAAGGTCAGAGAGGGTGCTGCCTATGGTCTCCTCTAGGATTTTGATGGTTTCCTGTCTCACATTAAGGTCTTTCATTTTAAATTTATTTTCTTGTATGGCATAAAAAAGTGGTCCAGTTTCATTGTTCTTCATGTTGCTGTCCAGTTTTCCCAACACCATTTGTTAAAGAGACTTTTTCCATTGAATATTCTTTCTGCTTTGTCAAAGAGTAGTTGACTATATAAGCGGCACTCATTTTCACTCAAAAAAATTTTTTAAATGCCTGCAATCTACCAGGTACTGTGCCATATGTGTATATCTTATTTCATTTTCTTCTCAAAATACAACAGAACTCTTTGGAGTAAGTATTATCCTGTTTTGTAGAGAAATCTGAAGATTTCAAACTTTAAGAAAGTCTACAAGAATAAGTGATAGAAGCAGAATTCATCCCAATTCTAATTCCAAAATTGGAGTGCTTTTAAGTACACCTTATTGTCTCTGTAAGCAAAATAACCCAACTCTTTTTTCAAAAATGACATCTTTTAGGTATGTGGTTTATATTTTGGTTTATTGTAGTAGAGAAGACCAGATAGCAGTCTAAGAGGTGCAGCAGACCCTCTCCACAAGGAAACCCATTTAACTGCCAGAGTGTTACTCTCTTTTTGCAAAATCCAAAAGTTCTCCTAAAGGCATACAGCAAATGGAGAAGCACCCGTTCAGGAAAATCTACTAAATCTCAAAAAAGAGTGAAAGGCTGTGGATTTGAACTGTTCATGTCCCTGCCACAGTACAAAATATGGCAGAAGCTTTGTTGAAGGCATTTGCAGTCAAAAATATGGAACTGCCTCTCCATTGTAGGCTATATTCTCATCCCAAAATGGACTGGCTACTGGCATCTCTCAGCTTCTCTCCACACCCCAGATTTGTATTGCAGAAACTCTTTTCCAGGCAGTTTTGGCCAAGAGGGGCCAGTCCATTTTTTTCTCCCACCCAGCCTCCAATTATAGGGTAGAGCTGTACTTCAGATATGACAAACTAAGAAGAAGAAGCTGATCTCCCCTGTCCAGTTCATATATAGATTAGAGATTCTAGGCTGAGAGACCCAAACTGAGAAGACCAGGGACCTATTATCATTTCCCAGAACCCCATTCATAGAGCACAGATGTCAATCTGGAAGAAGTGGGTCACAAACCCCACCCACAAGTTTTCTCTCTGTTGTAGCACATAAGTTCTGCCTAGGAGACTAGGCAGACCTTACAAAGAAAGAATTCCACAGCTCTGGTTAAGGGGACTCACTTTCTTTGGAACAAGGTATAAGGAAGTCCATGCTTAAGAACATTAATATAACAAACTTGTATAAGTTATTATTGCTCTTCTTTATTTTGTTAACTTCTACAACAAAATGAAATTAATGTAAAGTAATAGTTACAATATTGTTTTTAGTTTATAACCTATATAGATATAATATGTATAAGAAGAATAACAATAAAAAGAGAGAAGGAGAAAATAGTGCTATATAGGAATAATGTCTCTGTATCTCATTGAAATTTAGTGCAAATCTGGAACAAATTCTGATAAGTTAAGATGGATATTTTAAACCCTAGAGCAACTACTAAGAAGATAAAAAATAAGAAAGTATACAAAATCATTAAAAGAATTAAAATGTAACATTAGAAAATACTTACCTAATGTAAAAGAAGGCAATAAAAAGAGGAAGAGAGGAACAAGAAAAACATGAGTTACAAATAAAAAGAAAGATGACAGATGTAATCCAACCATGTCAATAATAATATTAAATATGAATGGAGTAAATAATAGAATCAAAAAGTAAAGATTGTCAAACTGGACAACATAACAAGACTCAACTACACACTATCTACTAGAGACATACTTTATAATTAAAAATACAAATAGATTAGACCTCCTGGGTGGCTCAGTCGGTTAAACAGCTGCCTTCAACTCAGGTCATGATCCCAGGGGCCTGGGATTGAGTCGCACATCAGGCTCCCTACTCAGCAGGCAGCCTGCTTCTCCCTGTCTGCCCTGCCTGCCACTCCCCTTGCTTGTGCTCTCTCTCACTCTCTGACAAATAAATAAAATATTTAAAAAATATATAAATAGGGGCTAATAATATATTATATATTTATAAAAAAATTTAGAAATTAAAAAAAAATAAAAATAGGTTAAAAGTAGGATGGAAAAAGATATACCATGCAAACAATAACCATAAAAGAGCTGGACTATAATACACTAAGGTTAATGGTTATACTAGTATCAGACAAAAAGACTTTAAAACAAAAAAATTCAGTAGAGAGGAAGGGGAGCATTTTATAATAAGCTTTATTATTATAACTTCTTATAATAATTTGACAACAAAAGAATCAGTTCAGAATTTGTAAATTCATTCTGTGAGGCCAGTATTACCAAAACCAAAGTCACTACAAAAAAAGAAAACTACAAGCCAATATCTCTGATAAACATAGATGCAGAAATTCACAACAAAATATTAGTAAACTTAATCTAACAATATATTTTAAAAATCATTTACCACAATCAAGTGAGATTTATTCCTGGGATGCAAGGGAGGTTCAGTATTTGCTAATCAACCATGAAATACATCACATTAACAAAAGAAACAATAAAAATCATATCATGTCAATAAATGCAGAAAAAGCATTTGACAAAGTACAACATTCATGATAAAAACTCTCAATAAAGTAGGTTTAGAGGAAACATACTTAACATAATAAAAGCCAGATATAAAAAAAACCCATATACTACCAAGCTGTAGTAATTAAAACAGTATGGTACTGGCATAAAAGTAGACACACAGATAAATGGAACAGAATAGAGAACCCAGAAATAAGCCAATGCTTCCATGATCAAGCTACAACAAAACAGGCAAGAATATGCAGTGGGGAGAAGCCTCTTCAACAAATGATTCTGAGAAAACTGGACCACTTCCTTACACCATACACACAAATATACTCAAAATGGATTAAAGACCTAAATGTGAGACCTAAAACCATAAAATTCCTAGAAGAAATCATACACAATAATTTCTTTGATATTGGCCTTGGAAACATTTTTTTAGTTATGTCTCCTCAGGCAAGGGATAAAGCAAAAATAAACTGTTGGGACCACACCAAGATAAAAAGCTTCTGCACACTGAAGGAAACTATCAATAAAATGACAAGGCAACCAACTGAATGACAAAGATATTTTCTAATGTTATATCTGATAAGGAGTTAATATCCAAAATATATAAAGAGCTTACAACTCAACCTAAAAAGCAAATAATCCAATTTTTAAATGGGCAGAGGACCTGAATAAACATTTTTCCAAAGAAGACAAACAAATGGCCAACAGAAACATGAAAAAAGCTCAACATCAGTAAACATCAGAGAATGCAAATCAAAACCACAAGGAGGTATCACCTTACACTTGTCAGAATAGCTAGAATCGAAAAGACAAACAACAAGTGTTAGCCAGGACATAGACAAAAAAGAAACCTCATGCACTGTTGATGGGAGTGCAAACTGGTGTAGCCATTGTGGAAAATAGTACAGACATTCCTTAAAAAATTAAAAATAGAATTACCATGTGATACAATAATTCCAGTACTGGGTATTTACCCAAAGAAAACAGAAACACTAATCTGAAAATATATGCACCCCTAAATTTATCACAGCATTCTTTACAATACCGAAGGTATGGAAGCAGCCCAATTGTCCATTGATAGATGAATGGATAAAGAAGATGTGGTGTGTATATATATGTATGTATATATTCCATTGTGTATATATGCATGTGTATACGCATGTGCGTGCACATGTACAATGAAATATTAATCAGCCACAAAAACAATATGAGATCTTGCCGTTGGCAGCAACATGGATGGACCAAGACAGTATAATGTTACATGAAATAAGTCAGACAGAAAGACAAATACTATTTGACTTTACTCATGTGGAATTTAAGAAACAAAATGAACAAATAAAAAACAGACTCTTAAATACAAAGAACGAACTAGTGTTTGCTAGAGGGGTGATTTGTGGGTGATTGGAGAAATAGATAAAAGGGATTAAGGGTACACTTATCATGAAGAGCACTGAATAATGTATAGAATTATTGACTCATTGTATGACTGCAACCAATATAACACTGTTAATTCTACTTCAATAAAGAGTCAATTCATCAGGAACATGTAACAATTATAAACATGCCTAAAATCAATGTCTCAAAAGCTGTCAGAATTAAAGATATAGATCATAGGTGTTCAACACTCATAAGTGGAGACTTCAAATTTGCACTTTTAATAATGGTAGAACAGCTAGACAGAAAATTAACAAGGATAAGGGATACATGAACAGCACTATAGACCCACTAAACCTAATAGACATCTATAGACTATTCCACTCAACAATAGCAAAATACATATTCTTCTCTGAGAACTTGAACATTCTCCTAAATAGACCATATAATGGTCCTTAAAACAAACCTCAATAAATTTAGAACAACTGAAATCATTAAACATATGTTCTTTAACCACAATGGAATGAAAGTAAAAATAAAAAAAGGAAATTTATGAGATTTACAATTGTAGAAAGTAAACAACACACTTCTAGATAACCAGTGGGTCGAAGAAGAAATCACAGCAAAAATTAGAAAATGCATTCAAATGAATGAAAAGAAAAACACACTATACCAATATTTATGGGATGCAGCAAAAGCAGTTCTTAGAAATTCATAATTCTTAATACCTATATTAAGGAAAATCTCAAATCAGTAACCTAACTTTCCACTTTAAGAAGATAGAGAAAAGCAAGCAGAAGGAAATATAGAATAAAAATTAGCATTAAAATGAAAAGGGGAATGTAAAAATAGTAGAGAAAATCAATAAAACTAAACTTGGCTCTTTGCAAAGATTAACAAAAATGACAAATCTTTAGCTAAACTAGTAAAGAAAAAGAGGATATTCAAGTCACTGAAATCACTACTGCTGAACAAAAATGTATAAGGGAATACTATAAATAACCACATGCCAAAAATCTATATAATATAATGAAATGGACAGATTCCAAAAAAGACACCAAATTATCAAAATTGAACCAAGAAGGAACACACATATATACACACCCCTGTAACAAGGAAAGAATTTGAATTAGTAATTTTAAAACACCCCGCTAAGAAAAGCCCAGGCTCAGATGTCTTTAGTGAATTCTACCAAACGTTCTAAGACTTATTACCAATGTTATACTGTTTCTTTCAAAAATATAAGAGCAAGAACACCTCCCAACTCATTCTATAAGGTCAGTATTACCCTGACACCAGAATCAGATGAGTACATCACAAGAAAACTACAGACTAATGTTCCTTGTGAATATAAATGCAAAAATTCCTCAACAAAATGCAAACCAAATCAGCAGCAAGTAAGAGGATTATACACCATGTCCAAGTGGAATCTATTCTGGGAATTCAAGGTTGATTTAACATCCAAAAGGCAATTAATGTAATTCACATATTAATAAAATAAAGGCCAAAAACTGCACAATCTTCTTAATGGACACAGGAAAATATTTGTCAAAATCCAACACCCTCTCATGATGAAAACACTCCACAGAGTAAGAAAAAAAGAGAACTTCCTTAATCTGACAAAGGGCATTCACAAAAAATCCATAGCTAACCTCATGCTAAATAATGAAAAACTGTATACTCTCTCTCCATGGTCAGAAACAAGGCAAAAATGTCCATACTGGAGACTCTAACTAGGACAACTATAGAAGAATAAATATTAAACACATCCAATTTGGGGAAAAAAGCAAAACTATTTCTAATTGCAGATGACATGACTACGTAAGAGCCTAAGAATTCACCAAAAATACTAGTAGAGTTAATAAGTTTAGCAAGGTTTCAGGATACAGGATCAATATGCAAAAATCATTTGTATTGTTATACACTAGAAATGAACAATATGGTGTAAATTCAAACAAGGAAGTGCAAGATTTGTACATTAAAAACTGTAAAATGTTGAAGGAAATTAAAGATTTAAATAAATGAAGAGATTTCTCATGTTTGTGAATTGGAAGACTTACTGCTAGATGGCAATACTTTCCATATCCATCTACAGATTCAACACAATCCCAGAAGCCCGGGTGACTTTTTGGCAGAAACTGAGATGCTCATACTGTAATTCATATGATAATGCAGGTGACCCATAAGAGCCATAACAATCTTGAAAAAGAAGCAAAGTTGGAGGACTCACATTTCTTGACTTAAAAACTTACTACAAAGTGAATATAATCAGAATAGTGTGGTAGTGACCACATATAGACATATAGATGGATGAAATAGAACTGAAAGTCAGGAAATAAACCTTTATACGTATGGTCAATTAATATGAGGGTGCCAGGACAATAAAATAGAGAAAAAACAGTCTTTTCAGTAAATGCTACTGAGATAATTGGATATGTACATATAAAAGAATAAAGTTGGACTCCTTCCTCACACCATACACAAAACTTAACTCTAAGTTGATTGGAAACCTAAATGTAAAAGCTAAAATTATAATACTCTTAGAAGAAAACATAGGTGTAAATTTTACCCACATTGGGCTATGTGATAGCATTTGTGCTGAAAGTGTAAGCAACAAAATTTGAACAAATTGGACTTTATCAATAAAGCTCTTGCGCTGCAAATGATACCATCAAGAAAGTGAAAAAATAACCTATTGAATGAAAGATAGTATTTGCAAATCATATATCTGATAAGGACTCAATTCCAAAATATATAAAGAACTTTTTATCTCAATAATAGGTGGCTCCATTAAAAAACGGGCAAATGATCTGAATAGACATTTCACCAAAGATGTACAAATGGCCAATAAGCACATAAAAACATTCTTGCCATCATTAGTTTTTAGGGAAATGTAAATCAAAACCACTTCATACCCATGAGGGTGGTTATAATCAAAAAGACAGACCATAGCAAATATTGGTGAGGGTATGGAGAATTTGGAACACTCATACATTGCTAGTGAAAATGTAAAATGGTGTGACCACTTTAGGAAAAAAGTTTGGCTGTTCCTTAAAATGTCAAGTAGAATTATCATGTGACACACCAGTTTCACTCCTATGTATATGCCCAAAACACTGAGAAACTTCAGACAAAAACCTGTACACAGATGTTCCTAGCAGCATTATTCATAATAGCCAAAAAGTGGAAATGAGTAAATGTCCATTAACCAATGAATAGATAAACAAAAAGTGATAAATCCACAGAATGGATAACACTGATTCTCACAAACTAGCTCTGCTACTCACTGGTCACCCTCCCACCACCACCACCACCGTTGCTTTTTTTGTGTAGAATTTTCTCAGTTTTCGTGCTATTGTTTCTTGTAAACTTTAAAATAACTTTTTCAGCTTAAGAAAAAAAAAATGCACTCCTGTACATGTATGGGTTACCCATAGTCTGGGGAGAATAAACCTCTTTATTGGGTTTTATCATCCTTCTCAAATTACCATCTTACTTCCTTTCTCCCAGTCACTGACAAAATAAAAAAGTGAGATCTCAACCTGCTGTTTCCATTTCTTTCGCCTCCATTCATTCTTACCTCCCCATAATCTGGATTACTGTTGTTTAGAATCTTCGGAGGTCCAAGAGGGCCTAATTACCCACTGCTTTGATATCCTTGATGTCTTCATTTTTACAGCATTTGACAACATCATTTACTTCTTTTTAATAGTCTCTTTATTTTTAAAAATGCATGTTCACATCTTATCCAGTGCTTTTTCTTAATGGTTTGACACTGGCTGCTCTTCCTTTGCCTACCTCTGGTTGTTTTCCAGACTCCGTATGAGATAAAATTGCCCTCCTTAATGCCAACCATAAATTACTTGTATATCAAAATATACTGATATCTTTAATACTTATTATGCGGTTTGAAAATTTTAAAAACTACAGTGACAATATTTTCATTATTTTCTCCTTCTAACCTATAATCACCAATAACAGAGTTACTGTTTTAAAGAGTTTAGTACCTTTATTTGAAGTATAATCAATATATGATAATCACTCAGATATACAACATAATAATTCAATATTTGTATATATTGTGAAATGATCACCACAGTAACTCTAGTTAACATTTGTCACAATACGTAGTTACAAAATTTTTTCTTATGACAGACTTTTAAGGTCTACCTTTAACTTTCAAATATACAATACGGTGTTACTAAGTATAGTCGCCATGCTAAATGTTACATCTCCACAACCAGCTCCTGTCTGGATTCTCATCACCCCATTCTAAACAGTCTCCTAAGTGATCTTCCTATTTAGTTTCTCTCTCTTCTGTAATTCACCCAACTCATCCCTCCAGTTTATCTCTTTTAAAGGAACATTTCTGCTTTTAAAATCTAAACGTACATAAATAATAAAGCACTGTTTCCTTAACCTACCTATCAAGGCCTTCGTTTTTACCAACACCATCCATTAGACTTTTACAGATCCACCTCCCCCTTTCTCCTGATGAACCTTCTTACTCTCACTTTTCAACATGCTGGATATAGACTCAACACCTTTGCTTATGAGTCCCACCTGAAATGTGTCTAACATTCATCCATCCATCTTGATTCAGCTCCCTCTTAAAATATTCCCTAATTCAGAATTAGTAGTTATTACTACTTTTTCTAAGTTCGTGACACAGCATTTGTTTCATTCATTTGTCGATCACTCCTACATTATGATTATTTCTTGTATACTGGCCTATTTTGATATTTCATTTGTAGATTTATTTAACTTTTTGTATATGTATTGCTTAACTCCTGGAAGAATATTCCATAGACATTAAATAGAACTATTTTAGTATTTCCACCTTAGGTTTTATATATGTATTTTTAGTGTTTTCATATGTTTGTTTTATGTTTGATATACTCTCATAGCCTATAGAAAGGCAAATTATAAAGGAAGTCACTCAAATAAATATATGAAGTTTTAAAGGCAGAAACAAGATAATAAGAAAGTTTGTTTAGCTTTTAAAGATAGATTGCAAAGTGTGACATTTAACTAAGCACAGTTATTACATTTTGCTACTAATCTCACTTACTCTATTTTAGGATTCAAACAGGATAGCCTCAAGATTTTTATTTTTTAAAAGAAAAATATCTAAACATTGTTAAGCTATAAGACATTTTTATTACATCCTCCAAAACTGAGGAATTTTTTTTCAAGTTTCATCAAAGAGCAATTTTTTAAGGACTTAGCTATAAATCCTGGGAAATAGAAGTTTCTGATGGAATTCTTACCGCTGAAATTAATTTAAGTACAACAAAGTTACTGGTACCCACTATTGAAAGATCCCTTAAAATCCAGCTGTCAACGGGTTGTCATTTTTACAACGGAAGGAATAAGGTGTTGTTTCTTGTTCATATTTATTTTTGGCAAGTGATTCCATGCTTGCCTTAATTGGTTAAAGGCCAAACATAGTCCATAAGTTTCAGACCTTGATACAAATCAGACACATATACTCACATAAGCCCTGAAAGGAGACATACATCGATCCATGAGTATTAACAATTATATCTATCAGTATTTACATTTTTGCTACCTACATACAGTAAAATTATTTGATACTTTATCTGAGTGAACCAAATCGTGTACGTACTGGATATTTTATTATTGCTTAATTAACTAGATCTTAATTTTATCATTTTCCGATAGCTTTTATAACCAAGAGCTTTTTTTTTACCTTTTTCTTTAACAAAGAATGTTTTTAAGTTCATTCCTAGTATACATCTTACTGAATTTTGAGGTTATTATAAATTCCAGATAATTCTAGCTTATAGCAGTCTTTTAATTTAGAGATTTATTTAATGTAGTAGTAAATGATTTATTCATTTTGAATAATTTTAATAAAAGTACAGATCACAAGTATTAGAAACTAATTATATATATTTGATTTTCAAAAACAAGTTATGTCATACATAATTTTTTAGTGTATTAATGATTGAAGAATAGGTAACCTGATGTAATAAAGATAAAAATATGAGGCATGTTTTCTTATCCTTTAATATATCTGGACGTGGCTGGATAAATGCCAGATAATTTTTCAAATATTGTTATAAAATGTATAATATACAATTAATTAATATGTCAGGAGGGCCCAGAAATTAAACTGGGTTCCTGTGAGGGAAATTTACTGAAATGCTTTTCCTACAGCTTCAGTGGCCAAAAGACAGCACTGGAATGTGAGAAACTAATTTTGGTTTGTTCTAACGCCTCAGAATGTTACAAATTAATCAAGTGCTACTTAAAGTCTAGAACTCATTAACTTTATAAGTTTTACTGTTCCCATGACAGAGATTAAGTTACAGCATAAAGCTTCTTTAGTCTCTCACATTGATCAGGTTGCCATCCCCACTTATCTGCTAGTTAGTGGATTCAGTGTAGGCAGCGATGTGTGCAATGACATAAAAGTACTAGTTTAGTCTTATGAACACTTGTACAAGCCCAACATGAACCCATTCTGGCTGTTTCTTACCTCTGCAATTTGCTTATGTACAGCAAATATATATATATATATATATATATATATATATATATATATATATCTGTAAACACACACCCACACAAACAATATCCACTTACACGCTCACTAAAGAAAAAGCCAAAGTAGATTGTAATAAGCTTCTTATTTTAACAAATCTAAAACATAAGCTATACAGCCAATGTACTTAAGAGCCACAAGGATATGTAAGATTTACATATTGAATTAAACTACCAGAACCCTAACTAAACCCAGGTGCCGGCCAATCACTGAAAGACATTTCTCAGCAGTATAGATATGCCATGTTCTTAGGAGAACAAGCAAAGTAGTTAGGGATAAGATGGTGTGAACAAACCATTATGTAAGAGTATATATCCTCAGTAAACTTAAACGAGTACAAATATATAAGCAAAATGTGGTAGCTTTACATACCTTTTTAAAAATTTTTTTACTTTACGTGGAGTAGGTGAGTTTATGGCATTTCTAGAACAGATTGAGATTTGTGGTGACAAGGCAAACAAAATAAAAACTATTGAGTGAACAGCAGGGCCCATTTGATGTGATTATGAAAGGTGTTTCTTTATTCTGTTTTTTTCTTTTGCAATCTAAAAACAGTAGCAGGGGGTTGCAAGCAGAGTTCATCATAGGTTGTCAATCACTGTCATTTAACATTTGCAGGGGAAGATGTCTTTATACAAGGACAGCTGGGCAAATCAGAGACATAGATTTGCAGTTAGGAGCCTGTCCAGCCTCCACTAAATAAACAAGGACAGGGCAGACAGACCAGCCTCTCACATAAAAATATAATGGACTCCACTGACCTCGCTGCCCTCCATTCAGCTTCAATCCCAGTTGCATAAAAGCTTCACTGCCCACTTTCAATTTCCTTTAATTACCTACATGATGTAGATAAGAAAATGAACCTCACTTGTAGTCAGTGATCACACACAGGAAATTAACTAGACAAGTTGTTTAAAATTAGAGGAGTAATTTGGAGGTAAATAGAGTGTCCTACTGAGGAAAAAGAGGCTAGAAAAGGGTTTTTTGTGTGCTTGTTTGTGTGCTTGGACATTGGGGAGTATGTGATTTTGATTATTTTCCTAGCTCTCTCTGCTGGTCCTGGGATTGCTGCTTTTCTAATCAATCTCAACTAAGTACGAAATCTCCTTTCTAAGTATTCTGAAACATCTAAGATAAAATTCTTGAAGGAGCTAAGAGCCAAGTAAAGTGGTGAGACAAACATACCACCACATTCTAAAGAGCTTAGAAAAATTGTGAACTGGAATTACAGGAATAAATGATCATGGTTTTTACAGGAGGGTCTGGCAGAGAAAATGAGGACTAAGTACCAGTTGTCTTCAGTCAGTCTTCATTTCAGATTGCTTGGCCAGTCCATAATCAAAACACACATGCACACAGAATTATATACCAAGAATATTCTTTATTTATTCTAACAAATTTGAAATCCATATTTTCATTTTATTCTTGGAATTCATAGCATTTCAGTTTTTTTAATTAACATATAATGTATTATTTGCCCCAGGGATACAGGTCTGTGAATCATCAGTCTGACACAATTCACAACACTCACCATAGCACATACTCCCCAATGTCCATCACCCAGCCACCCTAGCCCTACTTGAATTTTAATTCGAAAATACTGTAGGGTTTCAGAGTAATGTAACTATAGTACTACTTTGGAAAAGTTGCACCAGGTGTGTAATATATGTCATTCATTCCTTTTCCCTGTCTTTCCACAATATTTTGAGTTAGCTCACCAGGTACACTGAAAAGAGCATATTTCCTTACCACACACTGAGGTGATTTTGTGAACATATAATTAATATGGATTTAAAAGAAACCTAATTGGAGACTGGAGATTAAAACCTGCAATATCAAATCTATGGTTCAAGAGGATACAATTCCTGAATATTTTATCTTTAATTTGACTGTCTCTTGTATTATGAGAACATTGTCTTTCAAAGAACCAGTGTTTTTTGTAACACAATTACATAAAAATTGTTTGATTATTTGGATGAAATGAAGGTGCCACTACTAGTAGAGCATCAGTAAAAAAAAAAAAAAAATTGTTTCTTTGAATCATATTTAAGAATCATGAGATCTTTAAAAACGAGTTAATTAAATGTTATTTTAGTTAGTGAAGTATATTTACATAATTGTAAACAAAGACTTACAACTGAAAACTGTAGAACAGAACTCAAATAATTGGATCTTCAACTTCAGCTAACATCCTGTGTGGTATCAGATGTGGGGATCATTATTATCCTAACTCCTGACATTTATACCAAGACGTATAGTGTTTGAGTGTTTCATGAACACTATCACACGGAATCTTCCCACCAAATCCCAATTTAAGGTAAGGGATTTGGGTTTAGGAAGGTTTAGTTCCTCTTGGAGGGTCACATAGCTTGTAAATGGCAGAGCTGAAAATCCACCTGTTGTATCAGTTCCCAGATGCAGTGTTTTCTCTACCACCTCACACCATGCCATCTCACCCTCGGGACCTACAACATTTCTTAGGGGATTGATTATTTACTACATGTTTCAGGTTCCCCTTTAATTCAAACACTGGAAGCAGGAAAAGAGAGGATCCTCAAAGGAAGTAATTACTTTTGATGAGATGTCAGTTAATTTTTGGATAATTTTTAACTACAGAAACTATTATTGGTTTGATACTTTATGAAGTATTTATAAATCAAATATCACCTCGTTTGAAGATCTCAAAAATATTGCATTTGTCAAGGTTTTTTAACTTTATTTTTTCAGTGTTCCAAGGTCATTGTTCAGGCATCACACCCAGTGCTCCATGCAATACATGCCCTCCTTAATACCTACCACCAGGCTTACCCACCTTCCCACCCCACTCCTCTCCAAAACCCTCAGTTTGTTTCTCAGAGTCCACAGTCTCTCATGGTCCGTCTCCCCCTCCAATTTCCCCCAACTCACTTCTCCTCTCCATCTCCCCATGTCCTCCATGTTATTCCTTATGCTCCACAGATAAGTGAAACCATATGATAATTGACTCTCTCTGCTTGACTTATTTCACTCAGCATAATCTCCTCCAGTCCCGTCCATGTTGATACAAAAGTTGGTTATTCATCTTTTCTGATGGAGGCATAATATTCCATTGTGTATATGGACTATGTCTTCTTTATCCATTTGTCTGTTGAAGGGCATCTTGGCTCTTTCCACAGTTTGGCAACTATGGCCATTGCTGCTATAAACATTGGGGTACAGATGGCCCTTCTTTTCACTACATCTGTATCCTTGGGGTAAATACCCAGTAGTGCAATTGCAGGGTCATAGGATAGCTCTATTTTTAGTTTCTTAAGGAATCTCCACACTGTTTTCCAAAGTGGCTGCACCAACTTGCATTCCCACCAACAGTGTAAGAGGGTTTCCCTTTCTCCACATCCTCTCCAACACTTGTTGTTTACTGTCTTGTTAATTTTGGCCATTCTAACTGGTGGTATCTCAGTGTGGTTTTGATTTGAATCTCCCTGATGGCTAATGATGATGAACATTTTTTCATGTGTCTGTTAGCCATTTTTATGTCTCCTTTGGAGAAGTGTCTGTTCATGTCTTCTGCCCATTTTTTGATGTGATTATCTGTCTTTTGAGTGTTGAGTTTGAGGAGTTCTTTATAGATTTTGGGTATCAGCCCAGTCTGTAGTGTTATTTGCGAATATCTTCTCCCATTCCGTGGGTTTTTTCTTTGTTTTGTTGACTGTTTCCTTTGCTGTGCAGAAGCTTTTGATCTTGAAGTCCTAAAAGTTCAGGGACTTCATCAAGATCAAAAGCATGTGTCAAATTTAATAATGAATAATACACTGCTTATCAAAAGCATATATTAAATAATAAATTCTGTGCAAGCATTCTAGCTTGTGTTCTCCTCTAATAAGAGTCAGTGTCCCTTTTTGCAATCCACATTTGAACCTTATCAGTCATACTTCTTTATCTAAAAAACAGATTTTTTTACTTTCTTTCAGTCTAGTCTTAAACTCCTCAAAGATACCTTACTGCCCCACTGTCATTTGAACATCCTCTTCCTTATACTTGTCCAGTTGTCATTTTACATTATCTGTGGTCAGTTTTGATTAAGATCAGTCTCCCTCACTGGACTATAGAGCTTTGTGAAAGTAGGTGGTCATGCCCCTGGTTTTATTTACCATTGTATACCTAATTATAATGTATGCTGAATAAAAATTGGGTAAACAAATGACTCAGCATATTAAGATCGTGTCCATTGTGGCAATATATTATTTACTTTAGTAAAAATGAAAGTGTATAGTTTTTTGCAAAGAAATTAAAGAATCCTGAGTTTAGAAAGATTGCTTCATACATTGAGAAAATGCAGCACCTGGGTGGCTCAGTTGGTTAAGCATCTCCCTTCAGCTGAGGTCATGATCACAGGGTCCTGGGATCAAGTCCCGCATCTGGCTCCTTGCTCAGTAGGGAGTCTGCTGCTCCTTCTCCTTCTGCTGTTTCCCTCACTTGTCTCCCCGCCCCCCCGCATCAAATAAATAAATAAAATCTTTTAAACAAAATAGGAAAAGTATCCTTGAATTTTTTTCATAAGGTCACTGTCTTTGGGTAGTCTACAGTAAAGATCCGATGGTCCCCTTATTAGACTTAGAAAGATCTCTCTTCTGCACGACATTTTTTCCAGCCTAAAATGTACTCAGCTGTTAGCAGACTCATGTGATACTGATACTGCTGGCAGTGAGCAAATTCACAATCCTACTGAAGCAGAGGATTAAAGCAATAAATCGGGTAATTCAAGCAGAATTGGCATGGTTTAGAGAACAGTGGAATCACGTCTTACATGGAGTTTAGATTCTAAAGAAAGCAAATATAACAAAAAGCACTGGTGATCAAATTTACCTGAAAATGACCCCAAAAGTACAATAAGCATGACTGTAAGTAGTCAGTCCTATTTGGATATACTCCTTCTCAGTGAGTTCAATGCCGCTACTTTTTCCTTTAGCGTTGGGGCAGATCATTGTTTCTTTAGTTTAGCACCAAATGGAGGAGTTGGTTTCATTAGAAGTCATGCTTTATGAAGGTGTGTATCATGTGCTTCTTCGGATGCTGGAACCACAGAATACAGAAAGATGTTCACACTTACAGAGGTATTTGAGGCTGGGAAATGCCCAGTTTATATTGTTATTAATTGGTCAGTCTCCCTCTTGTCTGTCTCTCCCTGTTTCTCTCTCCCTCCCTACCTCTGTGTGTGTGCTAGGGGTTGGTGGGTAAAGTGTATAATCAAATTTGAGTAAGATTGTACTGAGGGGAGTGGATTACTTAGATAATACTACAGTTAGTGCTTTTAGGCCAAATTCTTACTTTCCATGTAATTTTTCTTTAATCGAACTTTTCATATAATTTGTAAGCCTAATCCTGTTTTCTTACCTATCCAAAGCCTAGAGAGCGAATTCAGTTTGCAGTATTAAAATAACTATTTGATTTTCTTCTGCTAGAAGATCAGAAGTTGTATTTAATGAACAGTAGAAAGAAATCTAAATATGAATAAAACGTTAGACCATGAAACGGTTTTAAAGCTTATTTCTCCCCCTCCACCTCCACCAACTATCCAGATTATTGCCCTCTCTTTAAGTGTATTTTGCATGCTTGACAGAAAGCTCCAACTCACTGAGTGTTCCCAACTTCTCTGCTATTAATAGCATCATCATTCTCTTCATCCCTGAGGCTCAAACCTCAGACCCCTCCTTAGCTGTTTTATAGATCTGCTCATACTATTTTCTCCGCATGGAATGCAAGGCATCTCTCTCCCTCTGTCCTCTTCTACAAGTTGTTCTAAGCCTAGAACGAACACTGTCTTTTTTGGAAAACTTTCCAGCACACCCAATTCACTCCAGGGCTCTTCCCTAAATAATTATATTTTATTCTACACTTAAAGTAATTATTTATATAAATTTTTGCCCAATATAATTTTAATTTCCTCAAAGGAAAAGGTCACATTTTAGATTTCTGAACCATCTTCGTTCTTACCTGCTGTTCATTTTTTCTTAAACATTTGGCAAGCCTGGAATAGGTGGATAGTCATTGATAGGGATTTGGATGGAGCTCAGATACTACTTTGAGATGGATCAGCCATTACATGATGATGCTTCGGTCCTAAAATTCACCTGAAATCAAAAATAATATAACTGTCATGTACAACTGGTCCTTCTTTAGCAGATGACTTCAGAGAGAACAGACAGGAAAGAACTGAAATGACGTACGAAAGGAAAACCAACATGACACATAGGAGCAAAAATGATTAATTTTTTAATTAATTAATTAATTAAATAATTAATTATTTTAAATAATTAATTTAATTGCTAATATGTCAACATACATATCTTTACACAAAGCAGTCAAAAGGTGAAGATAACATTTAAAATAGTGTAGAATAGCTGTAATATTTTTGACTAATGCAGGACAAAATAAGGTGAAACATAATTTTAAAATATTTATCTAGTTCAGTTAAACAGAATATTTCCGCTTTTCATTTAAAATATTTTTTTCAGGGGCGCCTGGGTGGCTCAGTGGGTTAAGCCCCTGCCTTTGGCTCAGGTCATGATCCCAGGGTCCTGGGATCAAGCCCCACATCAGGCTCTCTGCTCAGCAGGGAGCCTGCTTCCCCCTCTCTCTGCCTGCCTCTCTGCCTACTTGTGATCTCTGTCTGTCAAATAAATAAATAAAATCTTTTAAAAAAATAAATAAAATATTTTTTCAGCATACTATATTGAATCAATTGAAATTATTTTAAGACCTATTTTTTTAGTCTTTTGAACTCATGATTTTCCTTCCCACTCTAGGGTTTTTGTGTATATACTGTTCCTAGAACACTTCATTTCTCTCTTCATCTAGTTAATATCTGCTGATCTCTGTATCTTATCTGCCTTTTTCTTCAGGAATCCTTTATGACCTTACTAACTCAGTCAAATTCCTTGGCTAGATTCTGTCATGCTTCTGTATGTTTCTTCTTCATAGCACTTGTCACCTTATTAAATTTGCATTTATTTACATGATCGGTTGAGTAATGTATGTCTTTCTCATAAGGCAGATAATGAACAAATATTTGTTTAAATGAGTTTATTCCATTTGGTTTTTGAAATAAGAATTTACCTATTAATATAGTCTGAATTTTCATCATAAAGATGTAATTATGTTTTTAGTAGTCTTGTAGTATACTGAACATACAGTAAAGGCACAGGTTTCTGAAATTGTAGGTCAAGCAAGGAAAGATAAAAATATATATAGGTATAGAATACTCTAATTGTTTCACATAATTGAATTCCAAATTATACAGTCTTCAGGGATTCCATCACACAGTTTTATTTCCTAGGCAGGAATTCTGTACCTGTCAAAAGCAAATCAAAAGTGATCGCATTCCCCTCTGTGAGCCTTAACTCCCTCTCCTTCCACCCTGACCTCTACCTACACAACCACCAATCTGCTTTCTGTCTCTGTAGATTAGTTTGCAAATCCTTAGGGTATGTACTCTGTTTTTGGTCTGATTTCTTTCATCATAATTATTCTGAGATTCATCCATATTTTGGTATCAATCGTTCATTCTTTTTATTGCTGAGTAAAATTCCATTGCATGGATCCATTGTATGGATGTATGGGTAAAACTTATCCCTTCATTTGTTGATGGACGTTTAGGTTTTTTCCTTTTTTTTTTTTTTGTTTGTTTGTTTGTTTTGCTATATAAGTAAAGCTGCTGTGAACTACTGTGTATGGTTTTTGTATGAACATATGCTCTTTTTTCTCTTAGGTAAATCACTAGGAACATGGTAGTTATATGTTTAAATTTTAAGAAAATATGAAACTGTTTACCTAAGCAATTTAAACATTTTAAATTCCTGCCAACTGTGTAGGAAAAGTTTCAATTTTTCTTCATTCTTGCTAGTACTTGATATGTTAGTCATTTAAATTTTGGCCATTCTAATTTTTATTTTCCTGATAACTAATAATATTTCATATAGATATATACATAAATAGATACATAAAGTATCTATTAAAATCTTTCCTGTTTTTCACTGGAATGTTTGCATTCCCACTGAGGTTTGAGAGTTGATACATTCTGTATATAAGGCCTATATTAGATCTGTGCTTTGCAGATGTTTTCAGTCTATGGCCTATGTTTTAATTTTCTTAATGTCTTTTTTTTTAAGAACAGATATTTTTAATTTGATGCTCAATCTATCATTTTTTTTTAAAGATCATGCTTTAAGTTATCCTATCAAAGAAATACGTTCCTAACCCTAGGTAGCAGAATTGTCCTCCTGCTTTTCTTCTGGAAGTTTTATAGGTTTAGATTTTATATTTACGTCTATCATACATTTTGAGTGAACTTTTTATATACAGTATCATTTGCTTTATTTTTGGGGGGTTTTGTATGTAGATTCCCAATGATTCCACTACCATTTCTTGAAAAGATACTCTTTCTCCACTGCTCTGTCTTTCACACTTTGTCAAAAATTTGTTGTCCATATAGGTATGTATTTATTTCTGGATCTATTCCATAGAGAACACTTTTTCTTATTAGATAAGCTTTATAATTAAAGTCTTGAAATCAAGTCTTGTTAACTCCCACTTTGTTACTTTTAAAGTTCTTAAAGTTATCCTAGGTCCTTTACATTTCCGTATTATTTTTTTTTCGGACAGAGAGACAGAGAGGTCACAAGTAGGCAGAGAGGCAGGCAGAGAGAGAGGGGAAGCAGGCTCCCTGCTGAGCAGAGAGCCCGATGCTGGGCTCGATCCCAGGACCCTGGGATCATGACCTGAGCTGAAGGCAGAGGCTTTAACCCACTAAGCCATCCAGGCACCCCTCCATATGAATTTTAGAATCAGTTATCTTATGATTAGAATCATTATTTTCTTCTGTTAGCTATGACTCCCGATATTGGCCTGTGTCTCCAGTCTTTAGGGGCAGTAGTTTGCCCCATGTCCTCTCTTCTTTTTTGGCTCCAGAAAGAGTTGTTGAACTTTCAGTTTGTTCAGCTTTTTACTTGTTGTTAGGATAGAATGGTGACTTCCAGGCTCCTTACATGTGGTACTGGAAACTCGATTTCAAATCATTTTATTTTAATCTAACTTACTACAATAAATTTTAAGTTAAGGATTCTTCTCTTCATCCTTTTCTCACCTCACCGGTCTTACCTCCACCTCCCTGCCTCAGCCCTGCCGTCTCCTTCCATTCATCCTATAGCTCTTAAATGTCATTGTTTCCAAGAAATTTTCCCCAACTCTTTAAAATAAGTACGTCCCCAAACCCAATGTCCCTTCAGCACTCTGTACTTACCTTATAATAAGATTCACTGTACTTTGCAGAACTGTCTGTCCCTGAGGAACTCTCAGTTTCTGGTTCATTGCCGTGGTCCCGGTGTTAAACATATTGTATGATGCCCAGCAGGTCCTCTGTTATTTTTGTGGATTGTAAAAATAAGAAGAGCATTCATGCATTTCAGATATATTGCACATTACTAGCTTGTGCTTACATATTTTTTTCCATTTTATTTTATTGCATTTCTTTTCAGTGTTCCGGCGTTCATTGTTTATGCACCACACCCAGTGCTCCATGCAATACGTGCCCTCCTTAACAGCCACCACTGGGCTCACCCATCCCCCACTCCCCTCTCCTCCAAAATCCTCAGCTTGTGCTTACATATTAATAATAGTATTGAATAAAGCAAAGTTCTAAGAGGGCATGATTAGTTACCTTATGGTTTTTCTAAACTACGTTTTAAATGTCAGTAGTTCAGCTGAGAACTATGTTAATTATACCTTTGATCCAACATTATTTTATATATATATATATATATATATATATGTTTGTGTGTTTTCCAGGATGCAGAAGAATACACAGATTTGCCTGTAAGACATAATGAAGATCATATGAATAGTGAACTGGCAAAATGTCTTCCCTTTGAATCAAATCCTCATTCATTTGATAGCCCTCACACCAAAGCACATCTCCTACTACAAGCACATCTCAGCAGAACCATGCTGCCCTGCCCAGACTACGACACGGACACCAAAACAGTCTTGGACCAAGCGCTCAGAGTATGTCAGGTATGAAAGTCTAAGAGCTATATTTTCTCCCATTGTTTTTGCTTTTCTCCCCACCCCCGTATTAGGATAAAATATACTTGCATTTAAAATATTTTATCACTGCATTGTTGAGAAAAATCTGATGAATCAAATCAAGAACTTTCAAAGGAAAAGGCAAATATAAATGCAGTAAGATTACAATTTCAGCTATCCATTAGGTGAAAATTGAAGATAAAATTCAATGCCAGCTACTTTTCTAAGTTCTGAGTATATAGCAGTGAACAAGCAAAAGACTGCCTGCTCCGTCCAAAGAAACAAAATCTTGCTGGATGGAACTAGAGGGTATTATGCTGAGCAAAATAAGTCACTCAGAGAAAGACAGTTATCATACGATCTCTCCGATAGGAGGAATTTGAGAGGCAAGGCGGGGGTCGTGGGGGTAGGGAGGGAAAAATGAAACAAGATGGGATCGGGATGAAGACAAACCGTAAGAGACTCTTAATCTCAGGAAACAAACTGGGGGTTGCTGCAGGGGGGGAGGGGAGGGATAGGGTGGCTGGTGATGGGCTGGAGGGTGGGATATGTGCTATGGCGGGTGCTGTGAGATGCGTAAGCCTGACGAATCACAGACCTGTACCCCTGGGACAAATAATACATTATATGTCAAAATTAAAAAAAAAAAAAAAAAAAAAGACTGCCTGCTTTTATGGGCTTTCACTTGAGATGGAAAAGACAATTAAAAATATAAGTCAGAGGGATAACTGTGATGGGGTTTTTTTTTTTAAGTAATAAAGTATAATAAAGGAAATGGAGAGAAAGATGGAAAGTATTGTTCTGTGCTACTTTAAATGTGTTCCAGGACTGTCTTGCTTATAAGGTAACATTAAAGAAAGAATTGAGGGGCGCCTGGGTGGCTCAGTGGGTTAAAGCCTCTGCCTTTAGCTCAGGTCATGATCTCAGGGTCCTGGGATCCATCCCCGCATCGAGCTCTCTGCTCAGCAGGGAGCCTGCTTTCCCCTCTCTCTCTCTGCCTGCCTTTCTGCCTACTTAGATCTCTGTCTGTCAAATAAATAAATAAAATCTTTTTAAAAAAGAAAGAAAGAAAGAAAGAATTGAAAGAAGAGAGTGAGCCCTAGGATTATCCGAGGGAGTATACTCCAAAAACTAGGAAAGCTGGTTCCAAGTCTCTCATGCAGGAAGTTACTTGGTGTCATCGAAGAAAAATAAAGGAGACCATTGTAAAGAAGATGGACAGGGGCACTAGAAATGAAGTCAAAAAGAAGTGGATGTAGAGATTATTTTCTCAGAGAAAATGGGGTCAGGTCAAGGGAGGGAGTTTGTAAACCACTAAGGATTTTGGATTTTACTCTGAGACGGAAGCTGCTAGAGCAGTGATTCTGTTGGTTATATCTATGAATATTTACCATGTTAATTAAAACTGAAAAAGTCTCAAATATTTATTGTGTTATTTAAAACTAATAATAACGGACCCATTGTATGTTAATTGAAGTAACATGATTTTTCAGGAAAAGTGACTATTTTCCGAGACAATAAAGAAAATTAATGAAAAGTATAGAATTATTTTACATTTTTGCAAATATCTTTAATATCTAGCTTAATAGAAGTCAGCAAGATTCATATATCTCCTTTTGCAATCAGTCTGTTACAGTATGATGTGTTATGATAAAAAGTATGAAGTATATGAAAAAAAGCCAGCCTCACAAGGACATGTAGTTTGAAAAGGGAAGAGTATTTTTATAGCCTTTTCGGGTAATTGTGGATGTTCTTTTTTGACACTACATGGAAATGACATGCGGTTTTTCTTGAAGATTAGTTGCAGTATGGAATCTGAAACCCTATCAATGAAACTTTTCATACCTTGAATGCTTTAGGGCTAGGCATGAAGTGATGGTGGCTGGACCATGTTGATAAGTGTGAGACTGGTTAGCATTGGCTGGTTTCCTGTATTTAGTTATTTATTTATTTATTTATTTTCAGAATTAACAGAATCTGCTAATGAATTGGAAAAGTGTTTTTAGGGAAAGTGAGGAGCGAGAGAAGTTTCCAGGGCTAGTCTCCTGAGCAAATGGAGGGACTAAGAGGTGATGGGGAGAGGAGCAGTGTTGGGGAAGCGCTCCCAAGGGAGTGAGATAATGAGAGATTGAATTTTTCTGCATTCTACCTTTATTTGACATTTGGGTAATGAGAAACAATTTTAAAATTTTCCCAAAAACTTAGGGTGTTTTTAAGGTAGAGAAAATAGATCTGGGTCTATGGAGGTACATTATGGCATCATTTAAAAATTAAAGACTTATAAAAAACCTAAGTATCTTTCCATTTATAGAATGCTGTAAAGTTTACAATTTCATTTGTAAATTCTGCATGTATATAAAACATCTGTATCTATATGTACAAATATATCTAGAGAGAAGATGCTGAATAGTATCCACCAAAAGGTGAACAGTAACCATCTCTCTAGCAGGATTGTGGGTGGTTTTTAATTTCTTCTTTATGCTTTTCTAAAGTGTTTAAATCTTTTAAAATTAGCTTCTAACATTTTTATTATCATAAAAAATTAAATTATACCATTTAAAAGATAGGAATATTTCATAAAATAGAGTAAGTACAAACTTACAGAAATTAAGGAGGTAAAGCTATACTAAACACAGATATTTTTTGACATCCTTTTGTAACCAACACGTGGTTTTCCTCTCTAGGAAGACATGGACACACATACCCCACAATTTCTTGGTCCATTCAATTATGAGTGGACATTTGGGTGGCTTCCATGTCTTGCTATTGTAAATAATGGTGCTATAAACATAGGAGTACATGTATCCTTTGAATTAGTGTTTTTGTATTCTTTGGGTAAATACTCAGTAGTGTGATTGCTGGATTATAGGGCAGTTCTATTTTTAACATTTTGAGGAACCTCCATACTGTTTTCCACAGTGGCTCCATCAGTTTGCATTCCCACGTCAATGGTACAGAAGGGTTACTTTTTCTCCACAACTTCACCAACATCTGTTGTTCCTTGTGTTTTTGATTTTAGCCATTCTAAAGGTGTAAGGTGGTATTGCATTGTAGTTTTTATTTGAATTTTCATGATGATAAGTGATGATGAGCATCTTTTTATGTGTTTCTTGGCCATTTCATTTTTATTTTGAAAAAATGTCTCTGTGTCTTCTGTGCATTTTAATTGGATTATTTGTTTTGGGGGTATTGGTTTATATAAGTTCTTTATATATTTTGGATACTAATCCTTTATCACATATGTCACTTGTAAATATCTTCTCTCATTCTATAGATTGCCTTTTAGATTTATTGATTATTTCCTTCACTGTACAGAAGCTTTTTACTTTTATACAGTAAAATTTTTTTTTTACTTTTTTACTTTTATAAGTTTATTTTTGCTTTTGCTTTTCTTTGCCTCGGGGAACCTATCTAGAAAAAAGTTACTATGGTCAATGTCAGAGAAGTTATTGGCTGTGCAGGAATTTTATGGTTTCAGGTTTTACATTTAGGTCTTTAATCCATTTTGAATTTATTTGTGTGTATGGTGTAAGAAAGTGGTCAAGTTTCATTTCTTCGCATATTGCTCTCAATGTTCCCCAGCACCATTTGTTGAAGTTAGTGTCTTTTGCCCATTGGAAAATATTTCCTGCTCTATGGAAAAAACCACCATTGAATTTAGTAGTCATTTCTCTCCTTAGTCCCTTGACTTTCATGATCTTGGCCCTTTTCAAGAGTACTGACCAGTTTTTTTATAGAACTGTCTCTCAATTTGGGTTTCCCTAATGTTTCTTCATAATTAGATTGAATGTGTATATATAGTATACATTACTATATATAGTAGTTAATTACTCCACTGTAGGTACTTCTTTGCCTTTTCTTTTACAATTAATGCCTATTTTTTGCAGAGATGCTTTGAGATTTGAGATTATGCAAATATCCTGTTTCTTATCCTACTTTCCCACATTATTTTCTGCTCCATTGGTGAATTTTGTCTGGAGCAGTTATTGCTATTCTGATTTTCTGTTTCCACTTTTCCTGGAATTCTGGAAGGAAAAACTTGTTCTTCCCCATTTATTTATTTTATTCACATATTTATTTATATAAGTATAGACTCATGAGTGTTTGTTTTATTCTATTGGATAAAATCCTTTGCTGTCATTTATTTTCCTGCACAGATGGTCTCAGCATCACCGACTGGGGCCTCTCACACTGGCTTTATACCCCTTTGACATACCCATATTATTATTTTAACATCACCTTGCAATCTTCTGTCTTGTACCTTTCCCTGCCCTAGCCCTGGAATCAGCAATGTTTCCAAAGAGCCCTGGTTCTTTTTATTAGAGAATAGTTTAGAGAACTCATCTGCTGGCTTGTTGACTCCATCACTCCTTGGGTATCTTTACCTCTTAGGCCTACTCACTGGACAAAGCTAGGAAATGTAAGTGTGCATAGACAGACATCTATACCATTTGCATATCTACTTATCTCAGTGCATATGTATATCTGTGTGTGAAAACATTTGTATTACAAAACCGTGAGTTCATTTCTAATACCACCCACTCCAGTACCAAAAAGTTCATTTCACTCTTTTTAACTTTATAACTCCTTTCTCTACCTGTGAAAAACCTGGCTCTCATTAATCAAAACATATTTACCATTTCCTCAATCATAGTATATTCCTGATGTCATTTTAGAGTCACTAACCCTTTTTCCTACAAAACCAAATTTACTAGCTAGAGTACTACAGTAGTTTGTTTTGTTCTTTTTTGTCCGTGGAAGCTCAAAAAGCTCTTTTCCTTTGTACATTTATACATATACCTACTTGCTCTCTCACTTTTTTCTTTTGCAGTTTTATCATTATTTCATAAATGTCTTAACCTAATAATTTATAACATTAAATATTTTTAACACTAAATGTTTTTTTCAACATAATTTCTAATGGCTGCATAGTTTATTTAATGACTCCCCTATAGTCAGACATTATGGTGGAAATTTCTGTGTTATAAATTTTTATTTATGATCATCTTAAATGTTGAGTTGACTTTTTACCAGAAGCCACCTGGTCAAAAGTTTTGTTGTAAAGAGATGGCAACCAGCTTTGTATCCTAAATCCTTTCATTCCTGCAATTTGTAAGACTGTGATAAAAATAAACAAGCCAGGAAGACAAAAGAATATTAGGGTTGCCAATGGAAATTTTAGGGAGAAAATCAAGAGCTGATAAAATTTTCTTGGCTGATTGAGTTTTATAATTGTACCCTATTTTTCTCATTTGATAATGTGGATATTGTTGGCCTTAAAAAAGTATTGGTTCAAGCCGTTTGCCAAGCTGCAGCCCTGCTGGCTGATTGAAAATTATACTACTGCCCTCATGGGACATGAGCCTGACCTTGTGTCTATGTGTGGGACTCAGTACCACCATCTCTTGCCATAAATCCAACTCCGCTCTTGTTTTAGTATAAGGTGCTAGGCAGTCGCTTAAAGTAAAAGGGTCTGAGTAAAAATAACACCTTACAAGAACAGGGCATTAGTTACTGTTTATAAATTAAACAACGATTTGAGGACTCAAGGAAATAGGTTTTTTCCTTGCCTTATCATACTCATTTACTCTAAAGCTTTTTTATGCCCCTTATTTTATAGAAACATACCATTTATATGAGCCATCATTTAGATTATGAAAACACTGTAGCCTTGACTACCCATGTCCTACGGAATCTTTCACAGAAAAAAGGCATAGTTGTGTAACCCTTTCCCTGCTTGAAGTCAGAATATACTCTCCTTTCTTTTGTACCCATTTGAAATTATATACCAAGATCATTTGAGTCATTGTTTTTAGTTTGAGATATTTTTGTAATGTTTCCTTTTAATATGTCACTGTTACTAGAATTTCCATTTCCATCCTACTGAACAAAAATACAGGTAAAAATTACTGTGCATATCTCAGTTTTTTAAATCTGCTTTAAAAATTCTAATTTGTAAATTGAGTAATTACAGAATTGATTGTTCTTGCCATTCACCTTTGAAACCCTCTTCTTGATTGTGTTAACTGTAATACGTATCTGTAAAACGTTTTAAGTGAAATGACATACTTTCTGTGCTAGATGTACCAAAGGAAAACTTAAATTTTTTTTAGCTTTTATGAGAATATTACAAATAAGTATCAAAAATGAAACTGGCTTGCCTAAATTTTCCAACGTTGACAGCAAAGCCAGACCTGCTGTTGTCTGGTGTTTTGATTATAGCTTTCTGCTGCTTTTTAAACAAGAGACAAAGAAATTGATGCTCAGAGAAGTTAAATAACTTTGTTAAGGGTGATTTGCCAAGGCAGTCCATACTGAAACCATTGGAATTACCAGGATTTTAAATCCTACTCTATTATCTCTGATCTTTTCTGAGAAGGGCTGTAAGTCTTTACATTAAAATCATCTTCATTTTTACTTAAAACTAAAATCTTTAAAATCATCTTCCTTTAAATGAAAATTATCTAAATACAGTAGTGAGCCAGATAGCATAAGTGTATAGTCACTCCCACTACCTTCTGTTCGGTATTTATAGCAAAACTTCCCAGTAACTGAATGCTTTCAGGTGTTTCATGGAAAAAGGAAAATCAAGGCTGGAGGAGCTGACTCAGTGAGCTGAGAACCAGAGGGCTGTGCGCTTCAATGTGCGCTTCTGTGGTCAGGTTGCTGGGTTATCTAGGAAAGCTTCTTTAAGATGTGGTAGAAGATGGACTTGTCGGCTAATGCTGCTGCAGCCTAAATTTAATAGATCAAAATATTTCTTTTTAATATTTATTTTAAAAGACTTTAGCATCAGTGCCTTTAAAGACTATAAGATGATTCTGTTATCTCGTGAAAGAACACACACACACACACACACACACACACACACAGACATGTGACGGCAGGTTGATTAGAAAGGGATCTGGAGACCTTTGCTTCCAAATTTAAATTGGAATTTATGTATGTAAATATCATATTTGACCAGAATTATTTGGAGAATTGTACACTATCCCCGCACCCCACAACAAAAAATCACTATATCATGATGGCCCATAAGACAGACCGTCATTAGCAATGATAGTGCTGAACGGTTTTTGAGAACTTCTCTTTGTACCAGGCTCTGTTCTACTTTCTTGGCATTACATTTGTTATACTAGCCTAATGAAGTAGTATAATTATCCTCATTTTACAGATGAACACTAAGTAATTTGCCCAAGATCACATCCAAAAGAAAGAGTTTTCAGCATAAGTTGGGTATATGTAATAAAGGTATATCCCACCAGGTTCCCTTTGTCCTATAAGGATGAATTTAAAAATTGTACTCATGGTCTAGTCAGAATTTGTTTTAAAATATGAGAACTTCACAGGAATTTCCACATTTTTTTAAACCAAGAAGTCCCACTAGACCATGAATAATATTTTTAATTCATCACTCCCTTTTAATATATAATCAAATCACCTCCTCCTTATTTATTCTTGTTCCCTTCAACAATCTATAGTTACTTTAACCAGTTTCTAAGAACAACCTGTTAATATGCTTGATATTTGTAATAGCTTTATTATATTACACTACACTACACACTACAGTGTGTAGTAGATAGGCTGTTCGCCTTTTTTATATCAACTGCTTATGCTCTTTCTCAAGGTTTTTATATTATTTTAGATACACAAGTGAATTAACCATTTACTTCCTCACATTCTCCCCTAAAACTTCAAAAATTGAAAATAATGGAGGAAAGACCAGATTGCTGCTACAATTGCCAAGGGAAAGAGAAATGCCAGCATAATTACAAAACAATCCTGTAATGTAGTATAGGTGTACTAGAGCAACCTATACATAGATTTACTATTAAAACACACGTACACATATTTTATGTTTCTCTTTCATTCTTCAAAGTTTGCCTACACTGCTTCGGTTAGGCTCTTGGCATCTTTCACTGGTGAATCACCATCACCTAACGGGGTTCCCATGAAGGCAGTCTTTGTCCATCACACCGATTTTTTTTAAAAAACTTCAAAACTTCTAGCAGCATTAGGCAATCTCAGCAATTCCTTGCCCCAAGATACAGAGCTACCAGCACCCCAAAAGATAGCAGACATCTCCTCTTTACTATTGAGGAAGAGTGTAAAGTTCTGTATTTTGTATATTCTGCATACCAAGCAAGGCACGTGTTTATATAGATTGAATTCTTATTCTGTTGTCCTAATGGAAATAGGGAAAGGTAAACCAGGGGACCTACTTTGGTAATAATCTAGGTGATTCAGTGCCTAAAAGCTGTGTTCTGGCAGGTAAGTTTCCATGGTTTTGTAAATTCTTGCATCTAACTTAAATATAAGAACTGCCATTTCACATTATTTTCCTTATTGCCCAGGTCTTTGGAACTACTGTTTTCAGCCTTTCTTCCCTTGCACACAGGGAAACAATATGTAGCTCTTATGCCCCTCAAATTAATGTTAGCACGCTTTGTGTTCTTTTGGGTCTTTTTAGTACCAAAGCAGGGAGAACTTTTTTTCCAATTGTGATATAATTGACATACAGTATTTTATTAGTTTCAGATGTACAAAACAGATATTTGACATTCGTATAAATTGCAGAATGATCACCACAATAGTCTAGTTACCATCTAACATGTTCTAATAGGCTTTATCTATTGTCATAAATAGTGTTGGTCAAAAATAAAGGGTAGGAAGTATATGAATTGAGTAGGTATTTATACTTCTCTTCAGTCAGAGAACCTTGGTAAATTTGCAAAAACTAAATTCTAGAAGTTTACTGGTGAAACTGTTGTTTAGCCCAAATTTCAAACAATAATTTGACGTCTTTGTAAACCATGTCTGATAAAGTGTGTTACATTTCAAATAATCTGTGTCATATTTTTCCTGTAACCCACAGCTATTCTGAAAACACATTGCATTTTCAATCTATGTTTAAGAGACTTGAACTGATAAACTTAAGATACGTATGTACGCCCCTGTCGGAGTTAAGAACAAAAGAATAGGATAAGAGAGAAGGTGATGCAATGATATGAATATTTTTTCATTGACTTAATTTTTTTTCAAGGGAGAAGTACTATGGGTCTGGCTGGGTCTGTATTTCCATTTGTAGTAGATTAAAAAGCATAGAAATATTTGATGATGCCAGTAGATAAAACTGCCATGGAGCAAGACTAATGTAACCTTTGAGGAGTATTTACCTATGGGTGCACTAAGCACATGCTCAGTGGCTCGTCAATGTATTGAAGAATGTCAGTGTCAATTAAGTGAACAAGTTTTAGAATCGTAGAGTCAAATACAGTTAGCAGAGAAAATAGGCCAGTATTGCTCTGATTAACAAAAGAAGTACTTGGTCACATCCTTAACCCAATACTTAAGAAATGTTCTGATGTAGCAAATGGTAGATAAAATCTTCCATATATTCTTAGAATCCTTTCACACTTTTAAATGCTTATAATTAGACCAAATGAAAAGATTAAGTGGACAATACAGCACAATAGACTTCAGATCATTTTGATAAAAAGATGGGTGGATTATAAGTAAATAATTTCTAGGCTTCCAAAATTGGATTATATGTATTTAGCAATCTGTAATCTAAAGAAGTTAAAAAAAATAATTAATTGCTGTAACTCAAGTCTTTAAAGGATCCTAAAATGAAAATTACACTATAGAGTTTTAAATATTGGATATGTTTCAAGGAATATTAATACTATGAGCATGTATTTGGAGGATTTCACATCATCCAAAGTAGGCTGGAACCTTATCAATAACTATTTATAATCTCACTGACAAAGATGAGTTGGACATAATTCTTGGCATGTAGTACATTTCAATATATCATGGTGAATGGAATGCATAAATATTTCATTTTTTCTTTCTAGTTCTTTATTAGGAGAGGATTAAAAGGGAGATTTATTATGTGTGGATTCTCACAGTGTTTTTGAGATTATCTGCCAAATCTGTATTGTCTACCAACAAATGTAGTCTGTTTATTATAAACATGAGTGTGACCTTATCAAATTCATAGAGACAGGGAAGTCTAATTCAGGCTGCTTTCCTGGCAAAACTACCAGGAGCTCAGATCTTGCCATGGAAGCCTCATGAAGTTTTGTTAATGGATGACTATTTAAAAGCAAATAATTCTAAATGAACTTAATCCTGAATGACTATTTTTCCAAGTGCAGAGATCCACACTATGGTGCAGAATTACCATCCAGTTGAATCACTGTATTGTACATCTGAAACTAATATAACACCATATGTTAGCCATCAAAATGTTAGAATCAAAATAAAAACTTAATAAATATAAAATCATTATCCAGTTGGTAGTTATTTTTTCATGTATCAAAGATACATTTTAATTCCTCAGTAGAATGCGGGAAACAACACTTAAAACAAGGTACCATTCCCCCCTCCCCAAGAAGCAACACAGAGCTGATGCGTGTAGTATTTCCAAAACTAACACAAATGTGTGTGGATTTTGAGGTCTTAAACAACTTTACTTATTCTTGTGGATTTATAGGCAATCTCCCCTCAAGGACTGTAATATAATTTGGAAGGCTGTTTCCCCCTGGGTGACTCTACCTGAAAGCTTTTGTATGACAATTTGGTGATGGTTTATTGATGATGTGATGCTATTATGAAGGATCCTTCTACCCCCAGCTCCTCTCCTCATACCCACATAACAACCCTTTTCCCGGTTGGGGCTATAGGAAATGAGTAATGCTTAACCCATTTGTGTGATCAACTCACTTAAGCAGCTACTGTGAAATGTTAATCACAACTTTAATTTGTACTGCATTAGCATTTTGATTAACTTGTAGGCTTGCTAGCACACTTGAAGCGCTTTTACTCATAGTTACAGCTCGGAAATGACTTTTTGATTAATTAAGTTTGTTAGACAGCAGCTGAGCTTCCTGAATGCTAACCTTCTGGGGGTAAAAGTTCAGGAGAAAGTTACAGTGAACAACTGTTGCTATTGAAAAAGAGTCTTATAAATGTACTTATAGCATTTTAATTATTGACAAAATACTGTATCATTACTTGCAACTGACCTGAACCTTTAAAGGAGTATGCCTTTCTGTCAAGAAAGCTGTTTTTTTTGTTTTTTTTTTTCCAGGTTTTCCCATCATTGTAAAACTTCTGGGAGCCCTTGAACCACATAGTGCATTTTCTAGCAGATGTCTAACAACAAATGTTTTAACAAGCTGCTTTGGATGAATTTCCATAGTTTTTTTTTTTTTTAATAACCTTTATATTTTAGAACAGTTTTAGATTTACAGAAAAGTTGCAAAGATAGTTCAGAGAGGGCCTACTCCTCCCACAGGCAGTTTTCCTGTAATATAGCTTCTTACATTAATAAGGTACATTGTCCATGATCAATGTACCAATATTGATACATTATTATTAACAAAAGTCCATACTTAGAATTCTTCAGTGTAATGTCCTTTTCCTTTTCTAGGATCCCATTCAAGGTACCACCTCACGTTTAGTTGTCATGTCCTTAGACTCCTCTTGGCTGTGAGTTTCACAGACTTTGTTGCTGACGATTTTTCCATAGTATTTTGCAATTCTCATGACATTCTATAAGTAGTCACTTGACTTCTATAAATTAATGAAAATCCTTTTCTCTCACTCTAGACTAAATAAATCTTTCTCTTAAACTCTGTCAGTTTATCATCTTTATGTTATCTAATTTTAACACAAGTAGCAACATTATCTAGCCATTTCAGCCTTTGTCATAATCTTATTTTCATGTGGTTGCTGCAGTGTCTGCGCTACCACTAGGTACACAAGGATGACTAGCAGGAGATGTGAGGAAAAAGAGAAAAAGTTCCTTAAAGAGAGGAAAGGATAAAGGGAGGGAAGAAGGAGGGAATAAGTCAGAACACTAAGGGTGGAGGAGCTGGCGGTCATCTGTCTCGCACCATATGTACATTCTACAGCCCCAAAGCCTTGATGACACCAAGGACTAATTCACAGACTTTTCAAATAAATGCAGAGATTTTTAAATAATAGGCCTTAGAGCTTCATCATATAATCTTCCTCTCAATAACTCCTAATGTATATTGAATGATAGTTTTTCTTTTGCTGGTCAGCAATTCTGTTTCCTTCCAATGAAGTTGACTTTAATTCAGTCACAGTACTCAAAGTTCCTGTGTTACCCTTGAATTGCTTAAATTCAGAATTCAGTTGGATTCCAAAAGATATGTAATGCCTACCTATAAAATATTAACATGTATTCATTACCAAATGATGGATTCAAATTAATTTCAAAATTTCAAGTTTTTGAGAATTGTATTGTTAAAATTCATACAGAGACAGTAATTGATGAAATGCCTAATTATTTTGTCTGGAATTTGTGTTTTTCTGTTATGTAGGGGAGAAAGGTTAGGTTAAATCCTTCTTGAAATAAGACAGGGTAGGGGTGCCTGGCTGGCTTAGTCAGTAGAGCAAGTGACTTCAAATCTCAGGGTCATGGGTTCAAGCCCCACACTGGGTGTAGAGCCTACTTAAAATTTAAAAAAAAAAAAAAAATTAATTTAAAAAAACAGCCAAAGTCAATGTAAATCATTCAACAGTAATGGAATATGGTGTAATGAACACAGGTAATTAATTGGAAAACCAAGATCAAGTCTTAATTTCATTTTGACTGGTGTGATTACATAGCCACTGAACACCTGGAAGCTTCTATTTTTCCATCTGTGAAAGGAGGATGGTACGGATAACTTTCCTCATACTTGGTATTGTTTTGGATTAAGGGTGAGCTATTTACGAAAGTGTATTATAGTCTGTGCATTCTTACCCAAATATTTTACTCACACCATATATGCATACAGTCTATACAGCTTGACTTTAACATGTAATTCAGTGTTTGGGACTTTTAATAATTGAATGAAATTTTATCTGCCATAATACAGAGAGAGAGATGTTGTCAAGCTTGCATTTTAAGTATAGTATAGTGGCAGAAGACAAGAAAAAATAGACTAGATTTGATAAATATGTTTTTTGCCAAAGTAGTAACACCACCATGAAAATGTGGTTGAATTTAAATGCTAAGACCAAGCCTGATATGCTTAGAGAATTCTTGAAATTGATTCAAAATAAATGTTCAAGACATGAGTTAGATTCAAGTCATAAAGGATGCATTTGGCTCCAAGACTCCTAGAGCTTAAAAAATTTTTCCAGAAAGCAACCATTTTCTAAACACTTAATTTTTTTATTGTTTTAGGAGTGAGGGGTGGCGTTGATTTTTATAGTTGGTGGTGGTGGTTGTTTTACTGTGGCATAAAGCCAAGTACTTCAGAAGTTCTTGAGTTTTTACCTGGACTTCTCACCTGGCTCCCAGCAGCATCTCAGTTAAAATGTGTTAAAAACCAAGCTCATCACCTGCTCTCCTATAAGTAAATGACAGCTCCACAGTTTCTATTAATTATGATAAGGTTTTAATTGTAGCATAACTTGATAAATGAATACAATGCTAGAAATTATATTTCCATCTTATCACAGCTGGAAATGGCAAAGAATTCTCAATCATCAATCAACTGAAGTTCATTTCAACTTAGTAGGGAAAGTTTCATATACACAGTCAGTGCCCATCCATTTTCCCCTATACTTAGAATCATCCTAGTTTTGCCATGCAAGTAGCGTGCCAAGTAGAAAGTGGATGTGAGGTAAAGGGGGATTAAGTATTTGCCTAATGTTAATGCTAAACTGGTTAAGAATCTCCAGAGTTCCATCTCCTCCATGTACTAAAAACTACCTTTGTTGTTGAGCATTAGATCTCTGTAAGAGACTCTAAGGTGATTTGGAGAACTGAGCCATGATCTCCAGCTGCTACCAAAGTCAGCCCCACTCTGGGGAGGAGCAGATACCTTATTAGCCTTTACCTATGAGGAAGATTGCTCTCAAAGTCAGTGAGACACAGGGAATCCATACTGGGCTCAGTCATACAAAGGTATGTCAGTACAGGCTATCAGGACTCTCACATCCATTTGCCCGGACCATCACCTGGCCTTAGCTTCTTTAGGTATGTACCTCTGAACAGTAACACAGGCTTCCCTACTCACACTGAGATCCAAGCCCACATCCTCCAGCTCAGCCTGAGACCCTGGGACTGTCATTAGCTTTTCCTCTGGCTCTCTTGTATTTGGACGCCTGTCCTGATGAACTGTTTTTGTCCATTCCATTCATCTGCTCTGACCTTGCATGCCCTGCCCCTCAAAGCCCTGTACTACTCAGTCCAGAAATCAACACCAAAAGGCCGAAAGGAAGTCTGTTAGAAAGAATGGACTATTTTAGGGTGTTCTTTTCATCATATCACAGGAAAACTTTAAAAATAGAGACCTCTTTGTTAAGATTTACTGTGTTCCAGGCGGTATATTCGATACCTTACATAGTACATTTTCTCACTGTACCCTCATAACACCCCTGCAAGGAGGTATAATAAGGTATAATGCCCCCTTCTGTAAATGAGAAGCCTAGCAGAGTAGGGTTAAGAAGTTTCTCCAGATTCTGGGCGCCTGGGTGGCACAGTGTATTAAAGCCTCTGCCTTCAGCTCAGGTCATGATCCCAGGGTTCTGGGATCGAGCCCTGTGTCAGGCTTTCTGCTCAGTGGCGAGCTTGCTTCCTCCTCTCTCTCTGCCTGCCTCTCTGCCTCCTTGTGATCTGTCAAATAAATAAATAAAATCTTCAAAAAAAGAAAAAAAAAGAAATTTCCCCAGATTCACATAGTAAGTGGGACAAAATTAGGACTGAAATCTATGTTTGTTTGACACTAAAACCTTGGAATTTTTTTCTTTGGCAAGTGTGCAATAACTTAGGCAGAAGGTTGTTATGATCATTGTAATTGGATTTTTACCAACATTTCTCAGACAACAGATATTACCTTGAGTGCACTGGGCTTGAGTTAACAGAATATTTCTAGATTCCTGCCATCAAGAAATCTGTAGTTTAAAGAGTACATGTGTAAACAGAGAATCACAATAAGATAACGGTGGCGTGTATCAAGAGCAGCTGACTCATGGGTGAATAATATCTTCAGTCCATCTGGAAGAATCAGGGAGACTCCACAGTAAGAAGTAGACTTTGAGCTAGACAGGAAGGATGAATCGGAATTTCCCAGGTAAACAAGTACAGCAGGATTTGCCAAAAGAGAACGGAAGGAATAGGGTAAATTTGGAGAAACAGCAGTAATGTAGTAATGCTATATTAGGAGTACAGGGAGGGAGGGGCCGGAGTGAAAATCTAGGACCAGCTAGATCACAGACCAGAACTGCTGTGCAGAGAAGTGCTGGCTTTGTCCTCTGCGTGGTGCAAAGCTATTGAAGAAACCTGAGCAGACGAATGGGAGGATCCCTGTCTCCTCTCTGATCATTGGTAACCATATAAAATATGGATTGAAGAAAAATTAGTTGAGAATGAAGATGAAGAGGCAGTTATATTATTCCAGGTGATTGTTGTTGAAGGTCTGCGCTTAAGACTGTGATGGGGGCGGAGGTAGAGAGCAGAGAAAACAGACCCGACTAGGGAATGATTGAGCAGAGAGCAACGTTCATTCACCACATTTGGGTAATTGCAAAGCCTTTTTTCATCCCAGATTCTTGGTCTCTCTACCTGCTTTTCTCAAAATTAAAACAAGAGAAAAAATAGTTTTCAATTCATGACATGGCTTTTCATTTACTTCATGTAAGCAATCACTTTGCATGATTTTTTACGTTTTCACATCTGGATCATACAATGAAAAATTGTGGGGAACGCTCATAAATTTTATGAAATCTTTCAACTTCATCATGAAAACTTCAAAGTTAAAAACATATGGTCTATCCATCCAGCTCTTCTTGTATGTGAGCTTTTGATCTGGAATTTATTTCCAGTCAACTTATAATGTAAAATCACAAGTAAAATCGCCACAGTTACCCCACATTACAACTTCTAACACCATCGTGATACCACATTAGATATGATTATTCATTTCTTTTTTCTTTTCTGTTGCCTTACAGAACTCAAGAGTTGTGACTTATGAACTAATGCTTTTTTTAAAATCATGATCTTTTGTCTCATATACTTCAAAGAAAGGCAAAGCATTTTAATCAGCTCTGTAGAGAAATGGGAAGAATGGAAGTGGATTTTCCCTAGATTGATGAACATGCGCACTCATACATGTATACACATTGATAAGCACACATATAAATACATCTCTTGTACCAGTCTGAGGCTTTATCGTATGTGGTAGACTCACGGGTGCTAAAACCCACTTTGACCATTTTATCACATTAGTCATGAAAGCCAGAAATGTTGATGAATTTCCCTGTAATGTATATAAAAAGACAACAGATAAGTTTAGCCAGACGTTTTTAAACAATTTTACTGTTTGTTAAGTTAGAGGACACAGAATAGGAAATTCAAAATTTAGAAGGAAAATGTGGCTGCCTCTGTCATATTAAGTAGTATAACAAATTAATTTTGCTAGCATAATATGCCTTGACAATGATTTCTAAAAATGTTCTAATAGTTTAATACAACATTTTATAAATATTTTGGCGATGAGTCATTTACCATTTATACTATCATTTTCAGCATTTACTAGGTACATCTCTTTTATCCTATCTTCCTATCTTCATTTCCCTAAAATAAGAGAATACACTTCTCAAACTGTATAAAGTAGCTGCCTCAGATCATGATATTAACTTATGTGTCTTTAAGTCAGCATTCTCCAGAATCTAATTTAATTGAAATAGCTTTGCCTGTGTAAACTTCTCCTTTGTTTAAATAAGATTTCACTGTTTAGTTTTGCCTTAAGCAAATGCAGCCGTTTGTTTGTCCATAAAACATTAGATTAAATGTATAGACTAATATGAATAGCTTCGCATCATTCCACTTGGACCACTGGCAGTTGCCCCATTTGTAAGTATGTAGTGTATTATTTTTATTGAAAACCAGGTCTCTGTTTTCAGCCTGCTTTTGGGAGAAAATAAATTTTTGGCAAGAAAACCTATTGCTTTACCATTATCTATATTAAATTTGGATAAGACTTCCTGAGATTTACTCTTTAGGTGCAGTTTCTAATGCTTTTCATACAGTGAACTATAGAGATATTTGTTCGTAAAGTACACTGAGTCTTTCTCTTTGTTTTATTACTGGTTTCCAGTATAACCTGGCTATATTTGCTACCCTTAGAAAAGCTAAATACTTGGCACTTTATAAGAAGTAATGTGCAACAGATGCTACTGAGAGTTCTGGTTCATTCTTTCCAATCCAACTGTGGTTTACTTTCTGGTTTTCATTTTGATTATAGCAATTTAGAGGTATAATGCTTATTTTGTGTTTGTTTGTTTTCTGTTAAGGTTAACATGAGATCCCCAATGGAGAAAGCAAGTGCCATGGTATTCTTGTAATATGTGGATTTTTTTTTCCCCTGCAGGCAATGCTGGATGTGGCTGCAAACCAGGGCTGGCTGGTGACAGCCCTAAATATCACCAATCTGGTTCAGATGGTGATCCAGGGTCGGTGGTTAAAGGATTCTTCTCTTCTTTCAGTACCAAACATAGAACACCACCATCTTCATGTTTTCAGGTAATAGTTGTAATTTCAATTTAATTGGATTTTTTAATTTCAAAAATAATATTTTCTTTACATGTGTGGTCGCTGGAATTTCATGTTATGTCTAGGATATTGATTCTTTAAGTGAAAATGCCTGTTTCCCAGAGGGAGACAGGGCCCAGTGATCTCAGCTGGAATTTGAACATCTACCACAAGCTGAATCACAATTCATTTTACCCTTCCCTTGTTTTCTGTTTGCAACATTACTTTCATTTCTATGTTAACTGCATTTATTCCTTTACAATATCAGCCTTTATTTTGAAAGAAGTTGTGAAAGTGCCCTGTGATCTAAACCAAAGTAAATGACCAGTTTCTCGTATTGTACCATAGATTTGAGGGATCTGAAATCCCCTGTCAGAGGTAAATTGCACATCTACAAAATGTCCAAAATTGGGTAGTTATACATACTAGCAGCCTGAGATAGAACCTGTACTAAAAAGAAGGGTTTCTGTTATCAGATTACTTAACCTGTAGGTCCTGTGTACATAGCTGCAAATATTTTAGCAGGAAAAAGAACAGTACAGTTTACAGGTGTTTAAATGAAAGTGTTGGTTTCACACTAGTGTTTCACTTCGGTTGAGAGATACTTTGCAGCCAAATGTTGGTTCACAGTCATGTAGACAAACGGAACGGTGCGGCTGTAGGTTGGCATTATGTACCCATTTCCTCCTGTCAGCTGGACTAAGGGTGCGCTCATTTGAGGCATCTAGATACAGATGCCAACCAGAAACTCACACACATGGGGGTCCCCTCAGAAAGTCCCTCAGTTGGACTCAAGTGTACTGGGTTCCAAAGCAGTTATTTCCATGGTGCTTCAGTCCCCACCACGGGATGTCCTAGACACTAAAACGAACATTCAGAGAGTGAGCCACACCAGCGGCAGGTGCATGCGGAGAAAAGTAGACACCGCATGTCTGCAGCTCAGTTTCAGGAACCCTTCCAATATGGTATTAAAAGTTACGGGAGTTGGGTTTCAACAATAAAGTAGGTACATAAGGGTACTATTGTAACACAGCACGCAGATCTGTTATGGAAAGCTGCTTGGAGTCTAGGAGATTTGATCCAGTTCTTTGCTGTCACCCTGAAAAGCACTATATTTATATGATTTCAATTGTATTTTTCTTCTTGCTGTATAAACAGGAAACAGAGAGTAAAATTTAGGTGGACTGTGTTCTTGGGGCTCTGCCACTATTGTGCTATAGAAATTTCAAAGATTCCCAAAATGTGCTTTTAACTGTATGTTCCCAACAACTTAAAATGAAAATTTTATTCAGGTAATTGTGTTAAAGACACTTGCCTGCATCCATTAAAGAGACCTCCCAGGGCTCAAGTTCAGCGCTTGAACCACATAGAAGCACTAGTATACATTAGTGCCTTCCTATAGACACGCACCCCCTCCCTGTAAACCCTGCGTGTTACTGAGCTCACATTTGATTTATGCATCTTATGTCATAATAGCCATACTGCCTTGGGTTGATGTATTAGACAATCTGGCTGATTTTAAAATTTAATGATAATGGCCTTTAAAAAGTTGGAGAATAGTCTTAGTTTTAAAAAACTGTCTTCAGGGGCACCTGGGTGGCTCAGTGGGTTAAAGCCTCTGCCTTCAGCTCAGGTCATGGTCTCAGGGTCCTGGGGTCGAGCCCCGCATCAGGCTGTCAGCTCAGCGGGGAGCCTGCTTCCTCTCTCTCTCTCTGCCTGCCTCTCTGACTACTTGCAATCTCTATCACATAAATAAATGAGATCTTTTTAAAAAAAATAAAAAATAAAAAACTGTCCTCATTAGGTAAACGACCAACATCAGGAATTCTCATTTGCTCTATGAAAGAATTCGTTGGTTAATGCTGGTATTATTTCCCAGGAAATGGAGCCCAGGTATAAAGGGTGGACGTGGTGGGGGCCATGGCGTCATCGATTGCCTTCCGGAACTGATCCATGCCTGTGGAGGGAAAGACCATGTATTCAGCTCCATGATGGAAAATGAACTGCCAGCTGTGAAAATGAAGCAGGTCAGGCCATTGTTTCTGTGTTTCAAAGCTTCCTTATTCTGTCTGGGAAATTACACCAAGAGTTTTCTAACTTAAAGCTTTGGTTTTGGGATCAGACTCACCCGCGTTTAAATTCTGTATGCCATTTACTATGATTATGAACATGGACATATCATACCTGTCTCATGAAGCTTTATGAAAATGAAGCAGGATATTAGTATTTCAGCTGCCTTATGCAGTTCCTAATATAGAACAGAATTTAATAAAAGTATTAAAAATAATTACAATAACAAAAATTAGTAAGCACATTGGCATTATTGGAAGTTGATTCCATATAATGCTATTAAACCAGCTTAGAAAGGCCTACAGTAGCTTGTCTATCACTAACTAGGCTGCATTACCCACTTGGTATAAATTTCAGTTGGTAGACTTTCATGCAGTTCCCTCAGCTACGTTCTTATACCCTCCCCTTTTAATCACTTTATTGTTCCTAGATTCTAAGTAAACTTCTTATTTGTACACCATATGACTTAGATAGAAAGCTAAATCTATGTTGTAAAAGACAACATAGGTCATGTCTCCAAACTGTCCTTGGAAAGGCCAAAAATATGAATGAACAATGCCAGAAATATTTGGCATATATAGACTTTTAAGTCTTAAGCAGTTTTACCCTAAACATGCCAAACATTCAGGATTTATAACGTAATTAACATATTGACTTGCAAATGCAGGTATTAAAGAAACTTCCAAACCATGTCGTTCTTTTTTTTCCTAATGGAACTTAGTTTTGAGTAACTTAGAAATAAGTATTACAGGCATTAAAGTCTGATTGTTCAATTTCTGTTGAACTCAAAATTGGCACAAGAAACAACTTAAATATTCATAATAAATGCCTACCTTTCTAACTAAATTACCATCAAAATTATGAATAAAAACAATATATTTAAACCAAAACAAGACTTCTGTTAGTAACAACAGATTTCTAACCTAACATACACTGATTTCAAGCCAAGTTTTAGATGTGATGAAAAATTAGAACATTGTTATAATTAGTTCAGGGAGAACTCAGAAGTAAACTTACTTAATTTATTTGCATAAATTGCCATTCTGTTATCTTTAAAACCAAATGCAAATTGGCTCAGTCTGATATGATGATGGTTATTTGGCTCAAAAGTGCTTCAATTTGCAGAGCAATCTGGTGTCGGCTCTGCAGTGAGGCGATCCCAGGTAACATACAAATCCTGAATTATTCCAGAAATTAGTATGTTTAAAGCATCAATTTAAGTGCTAATTGCAGTAGTAATGAGAAAAAGCAGTACGACTGTGAGATTTGCATCTTCTACCCCATCAGTATGCCTGGAACGGCTGCTGACTGGCAGAGGATTTGGCTGCTAATTAAATAATTGTATGCATGGCAGTGCTCTTGCCTGATTCAATAGATGAAGATTAATCCTCAGATAAATATGTTTGGCTGGTATTGAAATGTCTTAGCAGTTTCCTTAAAAATAGCTTGTGTTTTTTTATATGTGTGTGTGTGTGTGTGTGTGTGTGTGTATACATACACACACCCAACAAATATATGTGTACACAAGGATGAATAATAATAATATCATGCTACAAAAAAAGATCACATATATATAAAAACCAGATCTGATTTTTGGGAGCCTCATAAAATAAAATCCCAACAAGTTGCTAATAACTGAAAACACCTTTGGTAACTAAGTTAATAGTACAAGTAACAAAACATGGTCTTGCTTCGTGCAGTAAATGTTACTTGTGTTGTCTCACCAAGTTAAATGCTTGACAAAAATTGTGTATTTAAGTGTCCCTTCTTCACTCTCCCACCCTGGCCAGACTTAGAACATCAAGTGGTATAGCTTCTATGCTCAGTGACTCTTGATTCTAGCAGGGGATAGGCCATCTGTTACCTCGAAGCACAGTGTAGACCATTCTGTAGCTTGGCTATTTCAAGATCTCTTCCAGACATAATTTTGGATTCACAAGACAAGTTATAGGATTGTAGGTGGATTGAAAATTTGCATTAGATTTACATTTTTTGAATTCCTAAGGGGTAGTTTGATTCATCAAGGCTACTTCATTTCAATTAGGTACACTAGGCAGCGCTGAAGTCTTAGCAAACAGAACATCAAAGCCTATGAGGAAATCGATGGTATAGAGTTAAGAAAGAAAAGAAAATACAAAATTAAAGTATTCATGCACTTTTAAAAACTTAGAAGCTAACAACTGATAAAACCAACCAATATATTGAGAAGTTTTCTTGACTGATAGTAATATTCTAAATAATTATAAGTGTTAGGAAAAGGTAACAGTGTTATTGGATAACATTAAGTTTATTTTGTTACATTCTTTCTGTAGACTTAGAAATTCATTTGTTAAAGATGAGCACTTGCTGTATGCATACTGATTTCTCAAAATGTCTTTCAATTGGAAGAGCAAGAATAAAATTGGTAAAATATTTTCTGTCCCTTTAATATGCATCGTTTTAATTGGTATTCTCAGTGTAATGCCAAAAGCACATATTTATTTCTAGAAGGACCCTTACAAGGTTCCTAGTGATATACAAACATGTGGAAATGTTTTCCTCTCAGAATAAATTTGGAATCTGAACAAACAAATCATTTTGTACAGTCAGTAGTCAGTGAGTGATGCTGAGTGACATCAACAATTGCATCACAACTTTTATTTTTTTCAAATTGTATATCCCCCAGTAAAGCCCTCTGCCTTAGAAGTCATGTATATGTTACACCAGATGTTCCTCTAAAGCAGACCAGCTGAAAACAAACATTTTTTTTAAACTAACTGTTGAGTGTAGTCAGTAGCCACTCAATATCTAGGCGGGATTTATAGTGAAGGAGTCACATGACACATTTAGCAAATGATTAATAATTTTTTAGTTGCTTTTAAAAGGACTTTAAACTACAGAGATTAAAAGCACACTATTTTTACCCACCAACAAATGAGTACAAGAAAAACTCGGAAATCTGAGTAAGAACTGTGGATTGTGTCAGTGTCGCTATCCTGTATCAATTGTACGTTAGTTTTGAAAAATGCTACCGTTGGGAAAACTGGGGAAACAGTGCACAGGATCTCTCTGTATTATTTCTTACAACTGCAGCGGATCTAGATGAATCTCCAGACAAAGAGGCTGATTTTGTTCAAAGCACAGTTTCTTGATTACTGCATTTTCCATTAACCCTTCCTTATTATTTTTCTTCTGTTTTTTATTCAGGCGTGGAATTTCTTATCCCGCTTGCCAGTGATAGATGTTGGCTTAAGCGTTAAAGGCTGGTGGGATGACTCAGTGGAGGGACACGGTGAACTCTCTATCACAACACTGACTTCAGACAAGCGAAATGACAACAGGTGGATCAGATTGCACGCTGATCAAGAGTATGTGCTTCAAGTCAGCCTGCAGCGAGTGCACTTTGGGTTCCACAAGGTATGGTGTTTGGTTTCCATTCTCAAATGCTTCACACCAGATCCCGGCATGCGCCACCACACATAGCTTTTATATTACTAATGTGTCCGTGTCACTGATGAATCCTGCTTTCTCAACTGGCCTTAAGCAGCAAGAGTCAGTCTTCTGGAACCAGTCAGTCCTCATGGGCCACTTGTCAGCCCCAGAATATGCACCTTACATAATACTATCTTGCCTGGAGTCCTGTGTTCATGGGGTCTGTCTACTCAGGCCTGAATTTTCCTGGGATTTGGAGTACAGATTCTCTGGCCCTACTTATCAGACTGGCTGCATCAGAATCTAGGGAAGGTGGGGAGAAATCTCAAAATCCTTGTACCCAGCACCCCAAAAGATTTTTAAGGTTAGAGAAGCACTACCCACGGGCACTTTGAGACATAGAAACCACAGCTAGCCAGGTGCACAGGAGGGCAGAGCTTTCCTACTCAGCGCTGTGAGTTTGAATAAGACACGAAAGTGTTTTATTCTATGCCTCAGTTGCCACATCTTCCTGCTTTCTTCACTAGAAGGCGCACGAGAGAACTTTGCCAGTGTTCATACAGGCAACAAATCTACAACATGCTTATTTTAAATTACTCTGGTCTTTTCTGTTACTTATGACACAGAAACTTAAACATTCGGCCGCCTAAGAATATTAGTACAGAGCATGTGAGCAGATTGGTTTTTAGTACCATAATAATTGAAATAAGAAAGAAGTTGTCTTCTGTGTCACCCCGTACCATCAGGGGCACTCCCATATCTAAAATAAGTCCTCAGATGAAGGAGGGCACGTGATGTGATGAGCACTAGATGTTATATGCAGCCAATGAATCATTGAACACTACACCAAAAACTAAGAATATGCTATATGTTTGCTAATTGAATTTAAATTTTAAAAATAAAATAAAATAAGCCCTCAAGAATGAGGCTGTTGTTAATGAGTACTGTTCGCTCTGTTTCAAATACAGAGCGGGCAGGAGCTATCTGTCATTACATCTTTTTAGCACTGTGCCTCTGGGTCCCATCTCATTTAATTTCTAATTCTAAAAATCAGTCAGTGTAAGTATGAACTGATTGGCCTCTGATAGTCCAAAGGCTTTAATATGAGCATTTTTAGATGACCTAATTTATCCCAGCTTACACAAAAAGATAGTAATAATCATACAGATAAAATCATGGGAAAACAACTAAGATTTTTCTACCTTACCATTACTACTTAAAAATTAGACTTAATCATACTAGACTTAATCATACTAGAAAAACTCTCAATTTGTTCTAAATGCTGTAAAAATGCATTGCTCTCAGACCCTTTTAAAATGTCTTAAGTGCAGCATCTCCCTCTAGAATATTTAATGATGTGTGATTGAGAGCATGTCATTATTAGTAAATTTTATGCCATAATGTCATTGTCTTAAAAGAATCACTAAAATAATCTCATATTTCGTAAAATCCATCTAAAGACTTCAAGTGCTGCCATTATGGTGATGTAGGTTCTTGGATTTTGCTGATTAATGTATTTTACAAATCGCTTGGCTTACAATTTCCCATTCCTCGAAGAAAGGATTTTTAAATATTGCCATATTAGAATATGTGCTTTTTTATGTGAGTTTTATTCTTGGGTCGAGGGAAAGTATTTATATTACATAGTCTGTATTATCTTGAGGTCCAGGGTCTAGTCTTGATGTCTTTTCCCTCTAGGTATCAGTTTCTTTTGAATAAGGCTTTGGAAGATTTAGTTAGCATGATTATATCTCAGTTCGTTCATCTGCAATTGGGGTATTAATATCACTTATAAGAATGATGTGAGAATTTACTAATTTGGTGATAAGATTCAGGGCTTTCTGTTCTAACTGAGCCAAATATTCTGGGGGTTATAGCCACAAAGTAGTATCTATAATGTGCTTCAAGATGCCTGAAAAATAGTAGGTGATAGCATATCAAAGACACCAAACCAGAAAATTTAAAACATCCCAGATAGATATACTGAACCATGTAGATTTATGGCCGTCAAGGAAAACAACTTAGCCTTTTAACCACAACCAAGGGGCATAGAAAGTCTAGACATTATTAATGGTTTATCCTTTTTTTTTTTCTGGTTTACAGGGAAAGCAAGACAGCCATGCAGTTACTCCCCGATTTCCCAAATTAAAAGATGAAGGATGGTTTTTGATACTAGGAGAAGTGGATAAGAGAGAACTTATCGCTTTGAAAAGAGTAGGATATGTTCGAAATCATCACGTTGTTTCCATTTCTTTTTATACGCCTGAACTACCTGGAAGGTAAGCAGAACCTCACCACCAGAGTTCTGCAAGAATTAAAGATGTCTGTGGTTTTACGTTGTGTTCTGTTTTCATGTTTTAGGTATATCTACACACTCTATCTCATGAGCGATTGCTACCTCGGCCTGGACCAGCAGTATGACATTCATCTCAATGTCACACCCGCAAGCATTTCCGCCCAGGTCAACGAGGAGGTCTCTGAGGCCTTGACTGACCTGGAAGTGAAGTAATCTGACCCGAACAATCCATCGGAGAGAAGTGGTTAAGAAGTCTGGCTGGTCATTCATCTAGACGAAGTCGAATTACTTGATGTTTGCCTTGGTGGAATCAACTTCTGACCTCAAGACACCCAGGAAATCGACAGCGGCCGCAGTATTGACTCCAGCGACACAAGGCTAGCTGCGGTGCCTTTTCACAATTGTTGCCTTTTATAGCGTTGTCTTCATGGGTTTCTTGATATGTGAAATGAACACGCATGTAGGAGAAACTTTGTGTCTCTTGAGATGAGATTTAACAATTACCCATCCAGTTTTGCATCTCACAGTGTAATGTTTACAAGAATGTTGGTTCATTTTTTTTTCTAAGGGAAGCTACACTGAGAAGTGACAGTGTTAGGGTTTGTGGTAAGAGATTTCTAGCCCTGCCGCATAAAACACATTAAGATAAATCTGTATGGAGGCACATAATGTCGGTCATTAGCAAAATTTATACTTGGATCACATGTAGTTTCAGAATTTCTTATAGTCAAAAATGTTAATAATATATAATGTAAAATTATATTGCAGAGCCCAATGATGATAAAGAAAACCGAATATACTGATCTTAGAAAATGTAGATACTGTAACTGGTGGAAATAAAATGTTGAGAGTGCCACTTCAGCAAAGACTGATTCGATGATCTCTCCTTCCTTCCCATTTATTCCCCCTTAGTCTTCTCTTCCTTTCGTGACCTGTACTTTAAGACTTCACTTCCATTCTTTTTCTTATGTATTTATTTACACAAGGAGAAAAGTGCAGTCTAATTTGTGTCGTAACATAGACCACACAGTACTCTTCTTCATCTTTATACTTCCCAAGACAAGTCTGGGCAAGCAGAATATTTCCAACCCCTACAGGTAGGTGATAAAGGAAGTATCTCTCTGTCCATACGGTTTCCATCATGAAAGATACCTTTTTCAAACTAAAATGTTGTTAGAATCCCATGTCCATGTAAGCTACAGTCTAGTAGAATTATATTCTACCCTTGGAAAGTAATTTCAGTTGTTCCTGGTCCTGCAACAAATCGTTGTAAAATACTTGCCAATGTAACCACCTCAAGTACTAGAATTTAAAAGTTTTTCATAAACTAGAATATATTGCTTTTGTTTTCCTTTTCCATGCTGTAAAATAAGAATGAATAAAAGTGGGGTGGGAAGACCAGGCATGCCCTTTACAGAATTAAATCCGAATGACTAATAGGAAGACATTGAAGTACAGTGGGTGTGTGAGGTCTGAAGAGCTCTTGTCTCAGAAGTTTACTTCACATAAGTAATATGTGCTTTTCCTAGGATGGTTTATTTGCTAATGGAAGTTCATACCTTAACCCCTGTTTTAGTAAAATTAAATGAAAATGAAAGGTTATAGACAAATGGTCACCAATCTATGCAGGAAGCTGAGGAGGAACATTCTCCTAGTCTTCATATTTATCAGCATCATTCCTTTTTGTTGAAAGATCATGCAGGTGTGGGGAGGTAGGAGGTCTGTTTCCCTGGGCCTGTGACACAGGACATAGGAGCAATAAGAAAGAATTTCTGTTCTGTCCCCCAGAGAGAAGGAAAAATGTGACCAATTAAATTCTAACATTAAAAGTGATCAGTTTGCAATAAGGTGCAGAAAACACTAGTGAGGCAAGGTGTGCTTGGATGGAAACATTCCATCCCAGTAAGTGATGATCGCTATTTGTCTCTGACTTTATTCTCACTCATTACTCAACCAAAATGTTAGTGTTAAGTGTGCATTCTAACAGGACATGTGCCAACATAATCAGACTAATTTCATATTCCATTTTATATTCCCCTGGATTTCATCAAGTTCAAATAATTGAAATGCCAGTCAGATACTCATTCTAGGTAGTATGTTGAGTACTCTGATACCCACATGAACCAGAAACATATCCTGTCCTTAAGGCAGCCTGGTGATGAAAAGACGTAGATAGTTATAATAAAAAGTAATTGCAGCAGTGAGAGACTATTTTTTAAAAATCGCGAGAGGACATGTAGGCTGGGATTTGAAGAGGGTTAGAATTGTGAAGGCAGAGATGACAGAACATTCCAGGCAGAGAGGCATTAACAAAGGCTCTGAGATAGCCCCGCCTAGGATGTCTAGTTGGGCTGTCCTTTCAGAAACATGAAAGGAATCAATAGGCAAGAAGGATGGAAAAATCTGGAATGACCTTGAATTAGAGGGTAAGGACAACAAGTCTTACGTGGATACAGTATAATTCCTTGGCAGGTCACCACAGAAGATTATGACGATGGACATTCTGAGAGTGGAACAAAGATGAAGTGGAGGCATGGGCTAGCTGGGAGCCTGGGAAGGGTTTGAGCCTTTGGTGGGTAATGGGTACCGAATACTGACGAGAAGCCCAAGAAGTGAGAACCAAATCAAGGGTTCTGGTTCTGTGGAGAGTAGGTCATTAATGGTTGTTAAGAGGGTAATTTCAGCAAAATGGGGAAGGAGGAAGCTTAGATTGCATAAGGTAAGGCCTAAGTGGGCAATGAGAAAGGAGAAACACTAAGTATATAGACTTCACTCTGCAAAGGTCTAATGAGATGAAGCGTGTGGTGATAGGGAAGACATTAGTTGGTAAAAATCAAAAAGCCTGTTTCCTTCCATCATGTTCTCCTGTAACTCCCACTCCTTATATATACATTACCACCACTGAACTGAAGCTAAAATTCCTCACCCACGGTCCCAAAACTACTTGGGTTGTTCCTCAGACTTATCCCTGTCTCCCTCAAGGCAACATGGACTCCAGTTCTCTCATAAACAGGTACTCCTCTTTCTTGCTATGTTTAGAAACAATTGAAATTCAAGTGTCAGAAACAATCCCACATCCCTACAACCCCAACGCAAGAATGCAGGACCTTCAAGCCCAACAATGAGTTGACATGGATCAGGAACCATCCTCTGCCTATATTTCCCAAATTCCATGGTCAGCTTTTGGATGGGAAGGATACAGTGACGGGATATTTAATCACCAAAAATTATCTGTTTCCTCTTAACCTTCACACACACAGATGATGCAACAGAGTGAAAATCTACAAGATAGACCCTTGTGGGGCGCCTGGGTGGCTCAGTGGGTTGAGCCGCTGCCTTCGGTTCAGGTCATGATCTCAGGGTCTTGGGATCGAGTCCCTTATTGGGCTCTCTGCTCAGCAGGGAGCCTGCTTCCCACTCTCTCACTCTCTCTCTCTGCCTGCCTCTCCATCTACTTGTGATCTCTGTCAAATAAATAAATAAAATCTTAAAAAAAAAAAAAAGATAGACCCTCATCCTCAAGTTTTGACGTTCCCCTCTAGTATACTAATTCAGTTGCGTTAGAAAATTGCACGTCACTCCCCAAGCATGCTCTTCACACACACACCTCTGGTTACCTTGGAATCATTCTGACTCCCCTTTTCTCCCAACTCCCACCTAATTTTCCCAGAGACCCTTTCAGCTTTACCTTTAAAATCTATCCAGAATCCAACTGTCTTTATTGCTACCACCCTCAACCACACCACATCCTCCTGCCTGGCCTCCGTGCTGCTGCTACTTTTGCCCCTTATAACATTTTCTCTCCACAACAAACATCCTTTTTTGAGAGGTTTAAGTCTGATGATCAACCTGCTCTGCCCAAATCTTAGACCGTTCCATCAGAAGAAAAGCCAGACTCTTCATAGTGCCTACAGGGTACTGCGTGGTCTGTGCCTCCTCCCCCAACTGCCCCTGAGCTCATCTCTTCACTCTCCCTCCTGCTCACTCCTCACCAACAACAGTGGTCACCTTACTGTTGGTGAACATCATGTATGACCTTTGCTCTTGCTACTCCCTCAGTCTCGACTTCTGTTTCCCCAGACACCCACAGGTCTAACCATCTTAGCTTAAATGGCAACCACACCCAAGCCCACCAGTCTTCCCCATCTTCCTTTGTTTTTCTCCATTGTTCTTATCACCACAGAAATATTTGGTTTTTGTTAGTCTCTCCTGACTAAGCTTTAGGAAGGCCTGGGATTTGTGTTCCTCCAATGCCTGGTTACATTATCAAGACCTAGAACATTACCTGGCACATGGTAGCTGTTCAATAAATACTTGCTGAATGACTAAATGAACATGAAGACACAAGGATTCTAAAATACAGCACATCATACTGTTCACTTGACTCTTCTAGAGATTGCAACTACTCTCAGATTCACCAAGAGCAGGGTACTTACCTGGACTTCTTATAACATGCCCACAGAGGAAAGGGATACTTAGGTTAGTTGGTAGTTTTATTGTCATGATGACTCATTATTTATGGAAAAGAAGAATAAAGTATTTTTGTGTAACAATGGATCTTGGATATTAGAGTTATTTTAAAACTTCAAATTATCATAAAACCTTTCTAGCCTGAGATTGTACTCTCTGTTTTCTCTCACCAGGTAGCTTTCTTTCCGCCATTACTACTGTTAACTATTCACAGTGAAAGGATCCGCAAACAGGAACTCCATATGCTTGAAGAATATGAACTGATAATAACTGTGGACCTTCTCTCTTTTAGAAATAACCCAAACTGAGTAGGCAAAGATTATTTCATGACCCAGCTTCTTTAAAGAGGAAAATCTAGGGGCATCTTGGTAGCTCAGTTGGTTAAGTGTCTGACTCTTGATTTTGGCTCAGGTTATGATCTCAGGTGAGATCGAATCCTGCATCTCCCTCTGCTCCTCCCCCAACCCCACTCGTGCTTGCTCTCTCTCTCTCTAAAATAAATAACTAAATCTCTTCAAAAAATGAAAAAGAAAAACCTGAAAGAAGTTTTAAATCTTCAGACTGAGTATTAGTAAATGCAAAAATATTTGGCTTCCAAGATATGTATTGAGCCCTTAGGTTAGCTTTCTTAATCTGCTTTCAGAAATCTAAATTCTAAATCTAAGCAAAGCAAGGAGATAAAAATTTGTAGTTTAATGAGTTCTAGTTATATTATTTTAGGGTCCTCAAAAATTCTGAGAATGATTATTGATTCCAGGTTGTCCAGGAAGCCTGATGTGAAGTAATGGAGAGCGGTGGCATTGACTTCTAGAAAGTTATTCCCACAATTTCAGCCCCGGCTGAAATTCACTTTTCATCATGAGCATTCTGTATTACTCCTGGAAAATAAAGTTCTTCAAATTTGAGGCTTTTAAAGGAGATGTCAGGGATTCCACTTTGCTTGAAAATTCTTCCCAAGTCTTTTGCATGTCAGTTTGAGAAGGATCTTGGGGTACTATTCTGAGGTTGGATCCAGTCTTACCCAGGGTTAAGATTTAGGCCCAGACAACTGCATCTGAATGGATATTTAAATTTTTATTTTTATTCTTCAACTAGCCTGTGATTTGGAAAATATTTCTAAAATGCATATGATTAAAGTTTTATAAGTAATACTATAAATTAATATTAATCAGTTCTTTATAGAGAATTCCTGGAGAAGATGATGGACTGCAAATCCATATTTGGTTGAGCAGAATCACAGCACCTCCTTGTCATTAAAACTTCTTTGAATCCCCAAACCCATGTTTCCTTACTAGTCATCTTGATTTTATTTGGATTTCTTAAACTACATAGAAGCCCACCATGCCTGTCCATTGAAAACATATACAGTTACCTTGAATGATTGCACCCTTTGATTACAAGTCATATTGAAAGCAGTTTTTATGATTTGAGGATTCTGGGACTGATCTAAGATGAATTTTATTCCAGAACTTTCAACCCTGATGGATCCTGGAATCAGAAGACTGCACTTTGTAGGGTGTGGCGGGCTGATCTAAAGCGGTTTTAGATCTCCCTAGAGCTAATTGGGTCTGTATTTCCCAGTGGCCTTAAAAAGTGCCATTCAGGAGGAAATGGAGCTTCTGAAATAATCACATAATTCCTGCAAGTGAAAAGGCTAAAACTGAGTAATTCTGGCTGCCATAAAAATGAAACTGCTCTTCTCATGGCTTGTAAATCAACACCAAAGACAATTAGAAAAGGGAGATTCCAAAAATGTTCTTTATGGCGATACATCAATATTGGTGCATATTTTCCAAAAGTAATAGTCTAAAAGGACAAACTGTATTTGGACGTGTAAGTCTAGGTTTGTGGCTGCTTTTTAGTCAAATTGATGCAGGGTTATTAAAAACAAAATACCACAGTAGACCAGCAAAACATAAAATGGGTGTGAATTACAGAAGAGAAAGTTTGGATTGGGACAAAATAAACTTCACAGCACAATCATAAAATAATGAATAAGCAGGCTCCCACCAGAGATCTCCATTAATCAAACTTTATCTGCTCCAACGTTGTGTTGTCTTTCCACCGAATACCAGATCACACTTGAAACAAGTCATTGCATCGTTCTTCAACTGTTTGAAATTGATTCTACATGAGAGTGTCTAATAGCCATTCAACAGAATGCTAATGATGTCAGTGAACCTTTAAACAAGCCAACAAACCTTTAAACAATACCAAAACAAATGGGTGGTATAGCAGGAATGTTCATCTTGACAGTGTTACTTCAGCTGGGTATTACCAGAAAAGACGCTCTATTTCTTATTACAACAGTTTCACCAGGAATCTGGAAGGAATAGGTATGGATTAAAAAGCAAAGCTGGGCTTGTACTATTAAGAGAAGTAGTTTGCGTTCTTTGGTTTTCAGTTTGGGTTTGGATTTTTGGTTTTTTTGGTTGGTTATGTTGGTTTTTTTTTTTTTTTTTTTTTTTTAATTAAGTTTCTGTAATGCCACCTTACACCGTGTTGTATTTGGTGACCCAAGCATATATTGGAAGATTTAGGACAATATATCTGATCAACTTTTCTGTTTGCATTTCTCACCTACAAAACAGAGGAAATACCTGCTTAGGCTTCCTCTCGTAGTGGTTGGCTCCATGGTGATGAGAAGGGCAGTGAACTTCATTGTTGTATACACAGTGTCTGGTACAGCAAGTATTTTATCAATTTCACTTAATGAATCATTTATATGAAAATGCTTAGAAAATGATAAAGAGCTGTCAAGAATAAATAAAAGGCAAATGAAAGTCTAAAGTGATAAGCTGGAAATAAACTCATCCTCAGCATTGATTTTACGTCAGTGGGCACTAGGCTAAGAGCCCACCTCACCATTAATGCCCCACCAAAAACAATAAAATCTCTGTACTCAGGTATTCACTTGCATTCCATCCCTTTGTGCTGCAATATTTCTACCTCTTCAAATTCAAATGCGCGCACCGTTTCTGTTGTAGCTCAGCATACTTGGGAATGGGGATTCATTCCTTCAGTGGACCTTTTCTGAAAATGCTTTCTGGGAACATGTTTTGGTGGGATGGTGAATGGTATGTAGAGGCCCAAGACAATGAAAGAGAGGTCTGACTGCCTCTTTTCTACGCCTTCTTGTTTTTTGAAGATAAACATCACCCCTTCAGAATCTTGCCAAGAGTCGTATCTGAAGTCCAAGTCAGCAGAGATGGACTATTCTGGAAGCAGAACAGGTTTTGAGAGCAGCAGTGACCAAGCATTTGGGTGCAAGGTACAATTGCACCCAGAGGGAGACATTTTAAAGCAAGCTCTAAAATTTCCTTAAAAACATTTGTGTACTTTCCCTAACATTGCAAAGCAATACCCACTCTGCCCAGTCTCCCTGGGAGTTGGGTTGCTCCCATGCTTGTATAAGCGTGAAAATCAATTTGAGGATATTCAGTAAAAACCTAAACCCTTTCCTTTAAAAAGCAAATATTTGGTTTTTCTTTCAGAAGTAACTATTTTTACACCATTTTATTCAACTTCTGAAACCTAATTCTGGCCAAAAATCAGGAGGAAAAAAACATGCCACTGGCTTCAAATAGTGCTGTTTTTAGCAGAAGCCATAAGAATAATATAGACATCTTAGTAAAACCTCAATCTTATTTTCTGATACTTTAGAAAAATGCATTCCTCTAAAAACACATTACCCTTCAAGTGGCCTTTGGAGAAACTGAAACATTGAAGAAATCCTTGGATTGCAGCAAAGAACATTCTCCGTGGACAATTCCAATCAATTATAGAAACATAACTGTACCCAGATCATATAATATACCACAGTGATGATCCTGGCTTCTGTCCATCTTGCAAAATGCTGCATCTCATAAACATTGGTCCTGCTGCTATTTGTAGCTCGCCAGCCCAGAAAGATTTACTCTCAATTGATACTTTTCGTGCTAAAAATGGTTTTACATTTGCATCTTCTATTTCAGTTTTTTCATTTCGTTATCTTTGCCCATGGTGTTAATTATTTTTGGATGCTTCATCCTATCCCCAAACAATATATCTGAAACACTCATGAGGATGCATTGCATAAATATTGAATGTGTTAAAGACAGAGTCTGAGGTAATTCAGAATGAATTTAAGTAAATTGATTGGAATCAGCTTTTATTTAGGAAATCTTCTAGGGACAATTCTGACATATTTAAAATAACTAACTGTTCACGGAGATGCAATCTGCTTGTGCATTCCAACAAATCCATGAATCAGCAATCAGAACAGAAATACATCCCTTTAATATGCTAGAGAACAGCTAAAAAGAGATTCAGGAAGATGATACCAATTACAGTAATAAAATACCTGGGAAAATTCTTCAGAACAAAAATGTTTTTAATAAAATCAGATAAAGATAATGTAACAATGATGAGGTGTTAAAATGAAAAATGGAAATGGAAAATACACCCAGGCTGTAATTACATACATGTTTTATAAGTTCGGAAGACAGAAAAATGAGATCTGTTCCACCCTGGTGAACAGTGAGGGAAAGAGAAGTGGCAACTGTAATTAAAAGTCAAATGTTGCATTGGATTTGGCAGTGATTTCTTGGATATGACACAAAAGGCATAGGCAACAAAAGAAAAAATAGACAAATTGGACTTCATTAAAATTAAAACTTTTGTGCTTCAAAGGACACTATCAGCAGAACAAAAAGGCAACCCCCAGAATGGTAGAAAATATTTTCAAATCAAATATCTGATGAGGGATCGATATCCACAAAATATAGACAACACCTAAAACTCATCAAAAAAACAACCTGATTCAAAAAGTCTGCAAAGAAACAGACATTTTCCGCATGAGATACACAAGTAGCCAATAAACACACGGAAAGATGCTCAACATCACTAATCACTAGAGAAATGCAAATCAAACCCACAGTGAGATACCATCCCATGCCAATTAGATTAAAATAACAGAAACTAACAAGTGTTGGTGAGGATGTGGAGAAATTGGAATATTTATGCGCTGTTGGTGGGAATGCAAAATGGAGGAAAAAATAGTATGGCAGTTCCCCAAAATGATAAAAATGAAATTACCATTTGATTATATAATTCCACTTCTGGGTATATACCCAAAAGAATTGAAAACAGGGCCTCAAAGAAATATTTGTATGTCTGTGTTCATAGCAGCATTACTCACAGTGGCTGAAACATGGAAGCAACCCAAGTGTCCTAGAACAGATGAATGGATAAGCAAAATGTGTGTGTACCTATAATGAAATATTACTCAGCCTTAAAAAGGAAGGAAATTCGGACGTATTCTACAACAAGGATCAACCTTATTAAGGACATAATACAAAGTTAAAGACGACATTACAAAAAGACAAAGACTATATGATTCCACTTATATAAGATACCTAGAGTAGTCAAATTTATAGAGACAGAAAGCAAAATGGTGATTGACAAGGGCTGGGGGATTGGGATAGTGCAGAGTTAATAGGAATAGAGCTCCAGTTTTGCAAAATAAGACAAACTTAGGGGATGGACAGTGGTGATGGTTGCACAACTATATGAATGTACTTAATGACCTTGAACTGTATACTTAAAAATGGTTAGATAGTAAACGTTAAGTGCTTTTTGCCACAACTAAAAAAGGTTTCATTTCTGCAAAGTCAAATATTCTGGATCAAAGATGAAAAATTACAAGAAAACCAAATAATACTCAAAATGTTTATTAAAAATCCAGGACAATGCACTATGGAGTCAGAATACTATAGAGTTTACAAAGTAAACATTCAAAATAGAAAACTTACCAGATCATCTTTTTATTGTAAGATTTTATTTATTTATTTGACAGAGAGAGAGAAAACACAAGTAGGCAGAGAGGTAGGCAAGGGGTAGAGAGAGGTAGGCAGAGAGAGAGAGTGGGAAGCAGGCGCCCTGCTGAGCAGAGAGCCCAATGTGGGGCGTGATCCCAGGACTCTGAGATCATGACTTGAGCCGAAGGCAGAGGTTTTAACCCACTGAGCCACCCAGGTGCCCCTTATCAGATCATCTTATCAATTTATTTTATGGAAAATATTTTGAAAAACTATTAAATGCTGGATCAGGAAATCTTTGTTTCTAGATATTTTTTTTTCAAAAATTGGAGTAGACACAACTAATTTCCATTCACTCATCCCTCACTATAAATTTTCTTACCAGAATCCATACTTCTAAATTAGGTCAGAGTCAGGCCCTCTCCAAATGAGAAGGTGAGTAAGCATCCCCCAAACTCAGCCTAAGACTTTGCACCTACAACACACAAAAAGTTTTTAGTAGGTTGATTAATGGTCCCTTTGTGACACCCAAGGCGACACCTTCTTGGTACCAAGAAGTCAGGCCTCCTCTTTCCCCCATCTCCCACATCTATGTTTGTGAAGTACCTGAACCCCACTCTTTGAGCCCAGAGGAAATAGTACAAAAGGATTTTTCTTATTTATATTTAGCTCATCCTCTTTTATTACAAAATGTTTCAAACATATCAAAAACACAGAAACTAACAAAATGGATAGCCCTGCACTGTCTCCCAAGTTTACTGAATTATAACATTTCCCATACTTACTTTTTCAAAGAGATATAAAACATTAAAGGTATAATTGATATTCTGGTACCTGTTTTCCCCCATCCTGTTTCTCCCCTGTATCCCAGAACTAGTCCTGACCTTGAACTATTACCATTCGTGTGTGTGTTTTCATACTATGACTGACATAACTATATAATTTTGGTCGTGCTTTTACATGATTTTCACATATACTTAAAAACAATATATAGCAGTCGTTGTGGGGAGCCTCCAAGATAGCTCCCAATAACCCCTGCCTCCTGGGATTCACACTTGGGCGACTGCCTCCCCTTGAAAGATATAGACCAGACTTCAAGGTTCACGTCTAATGAACAGAATACAGCCCAAGTAAGTGATGGGCTATCACTTCCAAAATTCGGTGATAAGAAGATTCCATATTGACCTTTTTTGGGGTGTGTTTTTTAAAGATTTTTATTTATTTATTTGACAGACAGAGATCACAAGTAGGCAGAGAGAGGGGGGAAGCAGGGTCCCCGCTGAGCAGAGAGCCCGATGCGGGGCTCGATCCCAGGACCCTGGGATCATGACCTGAGCCAAAGGCAGAGGCTTAACCCACTAAGTCATCCAGGAGCCCCGACTCCATGTTGTTCTTGAGATTTGTCCAGGTTGACATAGTTTATTACACTGGATGACCATGTCACAGTTTATTTATTCATACGTTGATGGGCTTTGATATTTGTTCCTAACAGGTGCTACTACAAATAATGACTGCCAATTACTTCTCATTGAATTATCTTACCTCTCATTGAATTATCTTTAATTTCATAAAATGCACATAGCTAAATAACGTGCAAAATTCAGATTTTAGTTCAAGAAGCAGAAGAAATTGGGCACAAAAAATTTATGATCTGCCTAGACTATCACGACATGTTTATGTATTTTTAGGGCAAAATTTGACCTGCCAGGGTGACACCATGGATTTCTCCACAGAAACATATCCAAGTAGGTAATGTTGAAATTGTAGACTAAAGTCAGCCATGAAGCCATACTCCAGGCCAAGCTGAGGAACGCGCGCTGTAGAGTCTCATGCTTTCCTGGTTATGTACAAAAGGAGCTCAGTCAGCGTGTCTTCCCTTTTCTGCTCTCCTGTAAACTTAGATATGATGGTAGCATTGCCCAGTGGATGCCTCTTTGTGCCTCAGTAGGAGATCCCTTCACCGGTGGATTCTCTAGGAGTCACCTGAAGAAAAAAGTCGTAAAGCAGCGCCCCCCCCATTTTCACTACTCTGCAGAGCCTCCATACTACAGGCTCCACACAGAGCCCTCCGGATGGAGCTGCTGGGCGGGCAGTCACCCTTCCCCCACCGTGGGAGTCCAGCCGAAGTTATAAAACTCCTAAGAAATGGGAATATGCCCTGTCATGATCTCTCCTGCCAAAATAGGACTGGTGAAAATGTCATCACGAATTAACAAGCATGCCTGTATGCTTCGTGGTGTGACAAAAGTCTTAAAAAGTTCCCTTCTATTTTTGATTTGCAGACTTTAAAACTCACATGCAAAACTGCTTCTCCCCACCAAAAAAGTTATTTCTGCCATACAGCATATTGGGTCAAATGTATCACTTTTTTAGGCAGGCTGGGTTATTTGTATCAAACGTATTTGTATTTCCTACCACATTCTGATACGAAAGAATTCTGCAGACGACACCTCCCAGTTTTAGCTGTAGCCATAGGAGCAAAGTGCCCCCAATGCAACCACCTCCCCCGTGGAGACATAAAAGCACTAAATAGAGAAAAGCCAGTTTTGGTGAGAGAGGCAAATCTAATAACACCCCTTGCAGAACTGCCTTGAACGGCTTGTATAATGCACACTGAATGGGGGATCTATTTAAAGGGATGCCAGACTTTTCAAAGAACCTGAGTTACCATTTCACCACAATTTAGGATTTACTCAAGAAAACCCCCAAAAGATCACATATAAAATTCCTTCATTATTTGCATCATTTCAGAAGAGATCTGTAGCTCTCTGAGAATATATAGATTTTATCTATAAAATCACGTGCATCAACCAAAGAAATACATACTAAACAAAACCTTCGACCAATCAGCCCCTGGTTTGTGGGGTGGGGGGTCTTCCTGGCTTTCTGCTCCCGTGTTTTTTTCCATCCAGCCTGAAATGCTGCCTCCCCCTTCATTGCTTCCCAACACCCCCCCACACACACACGCCAGCTCATCAGCCTCTCTCCTGGGACACTGGTTCACCTCACATCTCCTCCCCCTCTGCATAGCACAGGGCCTCATACATTAGGGGTGTTCGAGAAATATCTGTGGAACACATACAAATTTTAAAAAACAGATTAAAGAGTTGTCTGATATGGACAATGATACTAACAGAGGGAAGGGAACTTCATAAAGGCTTCTCGAGCACCCACCTAAGGTCATTGTCCCATCTTCTCTTAGAGAAGCAACTGGTAGAGTTGTCTCCAGGAAAGGTCGGCAGAACAAAGTGAGGTTGATGAACATCCTTCCTGTTTGCAGGTCGTTAGGCAGACAAATGCCTTCCTGCGGTGGGAAAGATGATCTGAAAAATAGCAAAGCAAGAGCAAAATCTAGGAAATAAAAGGTATTTTTCGAAAAGGCAGTGGGTTCGATGGTAAAAAGTCCCTGACATCTAACAGATCCTGCTGAAGAATATTTTACAGTTTCCACCTAGACTGTCATTTATTTAACAACATGTCCCCAACTAAATGCGTATTGTCTGAAAAAAAAAAAAAAAAAAAAAAAACAGAACAAAACAAAAACCCTCAAGGCTTTCCATAGAATAATTCTGGAAGGCTAGCAAGGAATTTATGAGCAGTGACTTGGAGGAGGGAACAGAAGGAGTGACTTACTTAATGTTTAGTATTTGATACCATTTGATTTTTTTTTTTTTTTTTGACCTGGTGCTTACACAGTACTTTTCCATTGAAGAACGGTGTATTAGCATGTTTGACAAAGGAAGAAATCTCAAAATTATTGACGGCTTCAGAGGAACAAACCCAAACGGTTGCACTCTGTACTCCCTTTACAAACTGATCCGACAGCTGTGTCTGAGGAGACAGGGGTTCCACGGAGGATTAAGGAGAACCTCTCTGTCAAGGACAACTCTGAGAGAAACAGGGCGCTTTCCCATTCGTGCCCGTGAAAAACCCTCCTCAGGGCAGTGGAGACTCTGCAGTATTTGCAGGACGGCGAAATGGCACAGCCGGGTCCACAGCCCTCCATTCTTCCCTAAAGCACCATGAACCCGAGTGGATGGTCACAGGGACGATTCTTTATTAAAGGATGATTAAAACAGGGGTAGAGTCAGGGTTTTATTTTGGTTGGAATGAGAGACTTAGTTCTAATTCCCAGTACCTGGGAATGTAACTTGTGTTTGGAAATAGGGTCTTTACAGAGGTAATCAAGTTTAAATTAAGGCCTTTGGGTGGGCCCTAATCCATTCTGACTGCTGTTCTTATTAAAATGGAAATTCGAACTCAGACAGAGACACACAGAGAGAAGACACAGGAAGGATGGCATGTATAGAAAGAGACAGAGACTGAAGTCAACAACATGTTGTAAGGGCCTACTTAGCTGGAGCACCCCACCTCAGTAGAACAGCCATTTTGTTGTTTATGCAGTGAACTTAGATTGACCCTGCCCCCCAGAAGAACTCACTTCGAAACGGGTCTGGGAAACCAGTAAAATATGGCTAACCAGCCATTTTTACCGGAGCCCAGGTACCAGGACCTGTCAGGCCATGCGGAGATAACAGAGCCCAGATACCAGGACGAGTCAGGCCAGGTGGAGACCTCCAATCAGTAAAGCGCACCTACTACCTCCCTAAACACTAAAGAATGTAAACCCCGCCTTCTGGGCGCCAAACTAAGGCACCAATTCTGACCAAAGTGATAGGCCACTTCAAACAGCTAGTATAGGGTAAATTGCAATCTGATTGGTCACCCGTGTGTAACCTAACATGACTGTACAACTTTCTCTGTGTGCTACAATCTCATTGGCCAGGCATAGCCTTTGTTCTATAAAACGGGTCCATAAGGTTGGGAGGGGTCGCCTTCTCTGTAAGAGGTGGCCCCAGCGGTCGGTTTGGTTCTCGATGCTTGGCACGAAATAAAGCTTTGCTTTACATTCGCTTTGTATCGCTCAATTCCTTTTGTCCACAGACCCTTCAGCCTGAGGCTTCCAGAAGCAAGAAAGGATCCTTGCCCTACAGGTTTCAGAGGGAGCATGGCCCTGCAGACACCCGGCTTTCAGACTTCTGGCCAACAAAACTGTGAGGCAAGGGATGTCTGTTCTAAGTCACCTCGTTCTTGGTCCTTTGTTATGGCAGCCCTAGGAAACTCATACAAACCTTCCCTGGATCTCCTGGGCTTAAGGACACTCAGCAACCCCTGCCAGGTCTCAGTACCCCCAGCCTCTGGCCTCAAATCCGACACCTTGCTTTCTGCCTCATGTTGCTCTCACCTCCATGCCTTGGCTCACCTGGTCTCCACACTGGGCCAGCCTCTCCCTTCTCCTCAAGTCTCAGCTGGGAGGCTTCCGCTTGAATTGGCAAAGCACCGCCCCCCCTTCCTCCCCGGAGGCATCCCAGCCCCTCCTCTGTTGCTGTGCCTGTCCGTGATGCTGAGAGTACTTGTGGGTCCATCCTGCCCAGTGGAGAATCACTCCCTCCAGGGCAGACACCACATCACTTCGTGTTTACTGCCAAGTGTACCACCTTCCCGGCCACAACTCCGTGAGTTTTCCTGGGCTGAACTAGCCTCTTAGCACCATTGGTAGAACACTGTCAGGAGAAGCACGTTGTTTCCAATCACCTCCAAAGTGAGAGCCAGCCCCCAGAATCTAAGCAGCCTTGCGGTGGACTAGGAAGGGAAGACATCATGGCAAGGAGAAATGAGGACATCTGGTCCGCTTCTAGCACTTTCTATAACTGTTATTCAGCCCTATTCAGAGGCCTCATAAGACAAAAGAGCCCAGAGCAACAAATGGGACCCCAGGAACGCCATCAGGCCCAAGTTATAAATCTGCACTGTCTGGGGTATTTTTACCCCCAGTATCTCTCGTTTGGCTACAAGTGCATCTGCCTTGATTACATTTGGTCACAAGTTTCTTTGGGCTGTCACTTCCATTTCAGACAGTGTCATTCAGTGACCTCTGGGATCTGAATAAACAATAGCCGAATTGAAGTCATAAATCCGTGAGACTGAACAATTGGGTAGATGTGAAAGAAATTTCTGGAAGAAGTAGGTGGTCTCATTCCCCCACTCCTTTATTATAAGACCAAAAGAACATGTTTAAAGGACTAATGATTTCGAAGGAATAAAAAAAAGAAAAGTGGGAAATAAAAGCCCTATTTTTCTAACTAAAGAACATTTTCTCTTGATCATCCACAAATTATAAGATGACATACATTAGCATGCTATTTCATTAACAAATTACAGTCCATTCTCCACAGTGAAGGAATAAAGAAAAAGTTCACCTAATAAGAGAGGTTAGCTCCTAATTAGGATCAGGCTGCAGAATTTGCCGGGTGTAATTTTCCACTGCAAATTGTTCTCAGGTTGACCTTGGCTGGTATTAAGGACATGGGTTTGAAAACACATCTTTCCTTTGCCAGCACGTCCCTACAAAGCACCAGTGCCTTCCACAGACCATTACTGAGTCTGTCTCTATCCCCCAGCCTCTTGCTCCCCCATTGCCCTGCCATTTCTTCTAGCTTTAAGGAATCTTCCTGAAGAGAAATTAACATTTACTGAGTACCATGGAGTAGCTGCAAAGGCTCAGGGCTTGGACTCAGGCAGGTCCGGGAGTGAACCACTTCTTCACTCCTTATTTAATACCTGTGTGGCTTAACTGAATCTCGCTCGGTGTCCAGCTACGTGATGAGCTGTTGTGGGGATTCGATATCAGGGGGTGTGTTGGTATAAAGCAAGTGCTCGCTCACACATGTTATTTTCCTTCTGTTTCGAGTACTGTCAGCAATTCTGTGAGGCAGGCATTCCTCCTCACTCAGCAGTTAAAACATGTCGAGATGCTAAGTCTCTCAGGGACATGCAACCAATACATGGTGAAGGCAAGATTTGAACCTCAGACCCTAAAGCATTCAGTTCGGCTACACTGCCCATCCAAGCACACTGACCTTGAAGACTGGCAGCTTCGAGCTCACATGTGGAATGCAGACCACCAGAAAACGCTGGTGCTGAGCACAGTGGCCGCCCATATCTTCTGCCCTTTGGGGCTCAAAAAGAGAGTAGGGGGGAAGGACAGGGTAACCAAGGCAACCCTAGGATTAAATCTCCTCTCTGCCTAGAATCCTATCCCCATCATCGTGCTGTCATGGAGGATGGCCTTGTTACCCAATGGCTTCTAAAGAAATTACGTAGAAGCCTTGAGAGACGAAAGCTCTTTATTTCAATGAAATCACTACCACCCACCCTCCCTCTCCAGCCCACCTCCTCCTCACAAATACCGTGTGAGGTCCCAGGTGTACTTGATCTGTGTGTAGCTGAGGTCGTGATTTCATAATGAGGCCAGGATCAGAGTTTATACAATAACTTCATCCATATTGATTGCTCCAGCACATGAATAGGAAACCTGTGGAAAAGTTCTAGAAATGCACACCAAGCAATCCAACTTCCTAAGTCAGCACTTTGGAAAACTTTGGGGCTTTGAAAATTTTCCAGTGGTTCCAGAGATGTCAATGTGACTTTCAGAGACAGGACAATGGTGGAAGTATAGGGAAAGGAAGAGGCAAGAGGTCAGGCCACTGTTGTTCTGGATTACTACAGCTCATAGATATCTGGCAAATTTTATCTGAAAAGATCTCGAAAATAGAATCAATAGTATCTCATAGGAATTTGGATATGCCTTAATTCCTTTTAGGGTTTGTTATCCTTTTTTTGCCCTAAATGGGCTGCACTGTCCTGGCTGCCTGAGAACTATCATCGAGAATGGCATTTTAAGAAAATCAAACTCAGTTAAAATCTCTAAAATTTAGAGATCAAAGATCGCAATAGATTGTGGAAGATAGAGAAACAGAGTGAAAAATGCAGATGTGTTTTCTTAGCCAGTACTTGCAGATAGGCAGGTGGTATAAAGTCTTTTTAAAAACACTAGGGACTTCAAAAAACAGAGTTTTTTTTAATATGTCAGTGTGTTTTAAAGGGGAAGAGAAAAGATTTTCTTTCTTATATTTTACAAAAAAGGGTACAAATTTCAACAATCTTTCTTTGGTTAAAAATGATTTCCATGAATTTGGTTTTATAAATACTCAAATTTATAAAGAATGAGTATAGAGCAATCTGTCCTTTAGCTAATACCCAAAATAGCACTTGAATGAACTATTATTTCCTTCAGTAATCATCTTGGTAGTAATCAGACTCCCTCTCAGAATTCCTTTCAGAACCTGAGGGAACCTTTCTCCTCCATGGTGGCAAACATTTGTTCTCTGAGAGAGAATTTGGTGTTTGGAAATGGCCCAAAATTAACCCAATCAGTCTAGGCAAAAAGAGTTTTTGTCAAAAAAGGATAAGTTTATGAGGCCAGAGTAATGGTTTTGAAATTAGTTCCCAAAGAGGCATTTGAAAGGTGTCCTACACAACGGTAGCCTGTCGAAATAGGAGTTTGCCTTCCCCAAGATGGATGTTCCCTCAGCTATATGAAACGGCATTCTCTTTTCTTTTTGAGCCTAAATCACGGTATTCTGTTTTTGCTAGCTGCTTTTCACAGTGGTTTTGTGTGTGTGTGTGTGTGTGTGTGTTTAAGATTTTATGTTTTAAATAATCTCTACACCCAACATGGAGCTCAAACTCACAACCCCAAGAGCCGCGTGTTCCACCCACCGAGCCAGGCAGTCACCCCCACAAAGTTTTCGTTAGACATTTACAACTTGATGTTGCTATTTTCCCTTCCACCTGGGATCGGTCGTTCTTTTTATTTCTGATGTAGAAGATTGGTTCTCTAGAACCCATATTAACTAATTAGCTAGTGGAAGGGCCACTGTGGATTTCCTTGATAAACTTATTCTTTTGTTTACAACATTCTCTGTCATTCACCAACTGTTAAGATTAGTGCTAAATTGAAGCTTTACCATGTTTCTGATGCCAATAGCATGTGGGGGTTAGCCAGGTCTCCTCTCCTCTCTCATTTAAAAGCTCATTAAGAAGACATTTCTCTACCTCAAAAGTGCATGACCACCAAGGTTACGAGTGCTAATCTCGGCCATCGCATTACAAGGGCTGAGGAACAAAATCTCTCTATACCCCCAGTGTTTGTAAACGTTTTTGGCTCAGTTCCTGTAGCACTTCTCCATATTCTGGAAAAAGATCAAGGCTGGTACATACGGGAAGAGAAATGAGGCTCTCTGGAGACTTGCTTGGGGCATCAGCACACCTCCTGTGGTCCACGCTGTCCCTTTCAAAAAGAAAGCAGGTGGGCATCTTTCCTGGTCCACGGAATGCTGAGGCTCCAGACACAGCAGGCGGAGATGGGATCCTGGTGTTTGGGAATACAGTGAAGTCACCCAGGCTACAGGGGTGCCTGTTGGACAGAGGTCAGCTGTCACGAGCCCATCTAAAGTTGGCATGAAGCTATAACAGGGTGTGTGCTCCCTCGAGCCATGCTGGAGGAGAGGGCTTGGAGGAGGAGCCTCGGGCATCTTAGAAAAGTCCAAGTGAAGAGGTACGGGGACCTGCCTACAAAAAGCCTTTCAGATGGCAGCTCCTAAGGGCTTGTGTTCTGCTTATTGACCCAACCCAGTATTTGGGAACCGGGGGTCCAGGTTTTCCCTCCCCTGGACAAGAAGGAGGATGGAGGACTCCATGCTGGCCTACTGTTAATGTGAGTGCTGACCTTTGTCACTGATGTTTACTTGGGACTTTTATTTGATTCATGTCTTTGTTATTCACGTCCTATGCGTAAGCGGAGCTCTGGTGTATATATTCTTTTATTTCTAGAATCAAAGTTTTGTGCCTCTAGATAAGAAAAAGGTATCATACTTATCCCTTTTAAGTGGTTTCTTGGAATTACTAAACACCCAGGATAGTTTACCAAAATGGAAGGTAAAGACAGGTTATTCTTTCTAACTAGTATCTAAGTGAATGCTCGGCTTAGGAAGATGAAGACTGTAAAGTTAGATTCTCAGCTGAATCCCGTAGTTCAAAATGATGATTGAATATGTGCATCCCACCGACAAAGGTGCTGCCAGTCTGAAACCCATAGCATCTGCCTCGGAAAATGGGTTTTACCTGGCGTCCGTATTTTCCTGCAGGATCATGTGGCCTGTCTCTGGTGGTCGGCTGCGTAAGAGGTAAAGAAAGAGAAAGTACCAAAGAAAATTAAGGATGAACTAGAAGGTTACATCCTGTGGTCCTTCCCTCTTCGGCCCCCTGTTGCTTTATGTCTCACTCCTCACCTGTGCAGCCGGCACTAACTGAAATAGACATTGTTTGTATAGATAACTCTAATAATTTGTCCCAGCATTGTCAGCACGGAGCAAATTTTATGGAAAGAAATCTACTTGTAAAACACCTCTCCGTCAACTCCACCACACAGCCACATACCCTGTTTCTGACACATATAAATGTGACTTTAATCAGGTAATAAAATATAGATTCAGCAAGCATTGAGGCATCCTTCCATTTCCTTCTTTCCCGAGTCTCTTTTTCTCTCTCTGTCTCTGTCCTTTTCTGTCTCTGTCTCCATCAATCCTCTCCACTTTTTATCTTTCAGTTGGCTGGTTTGTTGGGGAAGAGGAGGTGAGTTGTTGGGGTGAGTAGTAGGTCTTCGGTGGAGACAGTGGTGATGAAAATCTCTAACTCCTCAGCGACCCAGGTCAAATTTCTCTGTACGCTGGCAGAGAAACCCATGGTCACTGCCAAAACCACAGAGTAAAGTCTTTTAAAAATCCCCTCAGACAGTGAAGTTTTAGAGTTAAGCCTCTTCATTTATATTTGGACAACCACCTGTTGACTTCTAGTGGTGCTAGTCAAGGGCAGATAGATGGTGGGAACCTGGAGCCGAATTAGCCTGTTCAAAGGGCTTGAGATTCCCCTTTGAAGAGGTTGCCATTGTTTTCGGTGGAGCCTAGTCAAAGCTCATCAGATCAAAACTTGAAAAACAAAAAGGAAAGCATTTCCTTGGGGCAGGGTCTTTCTCTCCTCTTGTGATTATCACTGCATTCTCAGGCCATCCTCTTTAATCCAGGAATCGATCAGGGCAGTCTTTACAATGCATTTCCTAGTCCTGAAAAGCAGGGTTGAGAGCCAGAAAACACACGAGGGAGAAGGGAGGGAAAACCAGGACCGGTGATGAGCAGGGCAGGGCGTCGGGCTGGTTCCACGGCTCCTGCTGTACCTGCAGAGATTCCCGGGCAGGTTCCACTTCTGCCACGGGGAAGGATGAAGGCAAAGGAAAGCCAAAGGAAAGGAAATGAAGGGCAAAGGATCCTTCGCTCAGGAAAGTTGCATGAAAATCAAGCTTCGGGGGCCTGGGTGGCTCTGTTGGTTGGATGGTGGTTCTTGATGTCAGCTCAGGTTGTGATGTTGATGAAGTCCCAGAACCTAAGTCAGGTTCGGTGGGGTGAGGAGGTTCGGAGCCGACGACTAAAGAAAGAATTCTTAAGACGTCGTTGGTGCAAAAGGTGATTTATTAGGGCACCGGGACAGGGCCCGTGGGCAGGTGGGCAGGCGGAGATGCGGCTGCCCCGGGTTGTGAGGGTAGGCATGTTATATACCCTGCGGTTGGGGGAAGGTGAGGGGAAGGGAGGTTTCAGTGGAGTTTTCTTATGCTAAAGAGGGCCTACAAGGTGCCAGGATGTTCCAGGCCTGCCGGAGGCCTTGGATCAATGTTGTCTTTAGACCAGCCATTAACATTAAGATAGTTGGGAGACTTTTTGGTGGGGTGTCACAATCCTGCTACCAATCGTCTTTGTTAGTGAGATTTAGGACATTTGTAAGCCAAGGGAGACTCCTGTCTAGCAGGATTGTGAGCTCTGCAAGTTAACTATTTGCTTATTGTTCATGGCAGTCAGGGCTGCCTGAGGGATGCTACACATATGGAGGGGAAAGGGTGAAGAGGGGGTGCAAGGCGCCAGCTTTTGCTTTGTCCTCAGCCAGCCTCCTGCTCCCTCATCAATGTCAGGGTTCTGGGTTGGAGCCCCACATCGGGGAGTCTGCCTGAAGATTCTCTCCCTCTCTCTGCCCCTCCCCTTGCATATGTTCATGTTCTCTCTCTCTCTCTCTCTCTGTCTTCAAAAAATTTTTTGAAAAAAATTTTAAATCAAATCTTAGATTTGTGATAGGAAAGTTGGCCATTATATGGTGGAATCTCTGGTGAGATGTGGATAGTTCTAGGCACTGCCAGGCTGTGTAATTTTGCAGCCTACCCAGATCAAGCCACTTCTGAAGTATTTCCTATCTACTATACCCTCAGCCCATGGAAACTCAACGACAAAGTCATCATAGACCCTGCCCAAATGAAAGTGTATGTTGTCAATTATCCTTAACCGTCTCTCAAAGAGACAAGACGACAAAACTCAAAATGGTATGTTTGGTTTTGATGAATAAAATATTCCAATGTCCCTCTTTGGAAATAATTTCTTGGCCAATTCAACAGCATGAACATGTCCTTTATTTACCAACATAACATTTACTGTGTACCTCTACAGAGGCAGAATTGCATGAAAGACTGAGACACAGAGGCAGTTTGGGTAAGAAAGCCAGTCCTCCCCTCTTCCCAGGTGCACTGTGACTTCTCACCGAACTCCACCACTTGCCTCTATAGCTCCTCTCCCCGCTCCCACAAGCCATTTGCTTCAAAGCCATTTCTGCCATGGACCCTGCATGGACTCTGCCACAGCGCCCTTGACGTTCATCTACACCCATCCCAGCCAGCTCCCCAACCCAGGCACCCAACTGGGCTTCCTCAGAGCTAGGGCAGGGTAAGCAGGCTGTGGATTGGGGACCTGGGAATGAAGGCCAAACCCAGATGGTTTGCCTTGCCCTCAAAGTCAATACAGTCAGGCCTATATCTGGGGTCTGTGAACTGCTGTGGGAATATGGAGGATATGTATTTGATTTTGCTGGGGGAAAAAAAACAAAGACTTACATAGTCCCAATTAAATACAGCATCAGCTGGCACTAGACGTGAGGCAGAGCTAGAGCAGACGAAACAGAATTAGGGCTTCGGTGGCTCTGTGGTTGACAATCAGATGCTCAGTTCCTTAGGTTTATCTCTCATTCCCCAATTCTAAAAGCGGCATTTGCTTCCCAAGCGGACAATGAACATACACGTCATCTCAAAATACAACCAAGAGCAGAGGTGGGCGCACCACACAGCAGAAGAGAGTGTATTCCCTACTGCCTTCCTTCCCAGCCTCACTTCACCGCCTCTTCCAGCCCAGGGTTTCATCTATGCCTTCTCTCAGATGAAGTCCATCTCTCTGTCTACCCTGAGGGCCAAGGCCAGATTGCCCCTTCCAAAAGGCCACGTGCACCTTGACCCAGGCCGACTCTGATAGAAACAGACGGGCACACTCATGGCATTTGCTGAGAAGAGCGTAATGAAGGGAATGTGCAGGGCACCTGGGTGGCTCAGTTGTTAGGCGTCCACCTTCAGCTCAGGTCATGATCCCAGGATCCTAGGATCGAGCCCCATATTGGGCTCCCTACTCAGCGCGAAGCCTGCTTCTCCCTCTCCCACTCCCCCTGCTTGTGTTTCTGCTCTCGCTGTCTCTCTCTCTGTGTCAATAAATTAATAAAATCGTTAAAAAAAAAATGAAGGGAATGTGCTGAAGAAGGACAGGGTTACAGTCACCACCAAAGAATGACGAAGCACCTCAGGAAGAGGAAGAGTGAGAAGCCCTTACCACCTCCAGATCTGCAAGGGCAAGAAGAGAGAGAGAGGTGGTCTCTAAGCTGGTAAGAGCCACAGCCACAGAGGAGGGGCTGCCCCCCAGAGCTGGGGCCCAGGGGAATCAGGCCACACTGAAGCCATGCCAGGACAAGGACAAGGCAATGAACTGTCTAACCTTTCTCTCTTTGTTCCCCAATGACTGTCTGCTGGTTGAACTCAACCAGAAGCTGGAGGGCACCCAGCTTCCTTCCAGGACATTCTGTGGAGATTCAGCACCTGGGCACAGAGCAGGATTAGAAGGGCAGAGAATGGATCTGTGGAAGGGAAGGTACAAACAGAAAATAACCAGCATACAGCTACCATGAGATTGTTCAGAGAACTTCAATCCAATGGACGTTTGTTGACTATTGAAGATGCACGTTGCCGTAATAACTTCTGATTGACAGCAGACCCCGAGCCAGGGTCTGTTACATACACTAGCTCATTTACTCATTTTATACATGATGGAAATGAGGTTCCGGTAGATTCTGTGTCTTGGCCCAGGTCTCACAGCTAATAATGATAGAGTTAGAATTTGAACTCTAGTCTTTTTGAACACCCCGCCCCCCACACCATCCTGTGTACTTTTCTTGTGGAAGATGTACCTGCAGCAGGTGGGATCCAGCATAGGGGGAAGAGGAAAGATCTGATGACGTCCTTTCGAGGTTAACCCTATTGGCTTCAAGCATGTTGAGGTCATAAACTGAAATGGAACACCCAGGAGGGACAGATAAGTTTCGTGGGCACATGCCACATTGGAGGCCCCTAAAGTCCACAACTGCTAGGGGAAGGGTGGATTCAGATCTGGAGAATCTGGAGGTGGTAAATCTAGAAAGATTTGTTGGTAGCCATGGGAACAGGGTAGTGACTGGTGCCTTGGGGGCAACAGATACCACCTAGGAAGGTTGCTGGTCAAAGTCAAAGATCAGACAAGGACCCAGGCAGAACCTTCCAAGGCACCCCCTGCACGGAGCAGTTCCTCCTTCCTGGAGAGGAATTTTGTATTGCCTAGTGAGGCACAAACTCCCCTCCCCGGCTAGGCCCCACACAGGTCAGCATTCCTTCTCACCGATTCCAGAGACACACCAGCCTCTCTGGTTCAACCTGCCTGCACTTCCCCAGCTCTTTCTCCTTGCCCACACTCAAAGCCTTGTCTTCCCCACTCCCCACTCCTCCTCTGCCAGGGCTTTGGCCTGGCGGATAGCTCCCTTTCTTCACCCCCAGTGGTCCTTACAGCTCTACCAACCGGCACATGCTGTCTCACAGGGCTTGTGTCTTTGACTCCTTCCCGTGTGGAGAATTAGATGCTCCATGTAGGTGGGATGAAGATGGAGCTTAACACCTCTGTTTGGGAGGTGGCCAAATATGGGTAAGGCCAACTTTTCTTATTTGATTCAAATTAGCCCAACTAGTTTGTTGAATTAGTTTGTTATTTCTTCTTCTTTTTTATTTTTTAAAAATTTTCTTTATTTATTTAACAGACAGAGATCACAAGTAGGCAGACAGACAGGCAGAGAGAGAGAGAGAGAGAGAGAGGAGGAAGCAGGCCCCCTGCTGAGCAGAGACCCTGATGTGGGGCTCGATCCCAGCACCCTAGGATCAGGGCCTAAGCCTAAGGCAGAGGATTTAACCCACTGAGCCACCCAGGCACCCCTAGTTTGTTGTTTCTAAATCAGCTCTCCAAACATAGTAGTGGCAGTATGATTGCAATGTTTGGTTAGACTTCCAAAGGGGCGATATGAAAAGGGACAACACTTATTTGGGTATGTATTACTGTGGCTAAAGGCATGGTGGGCTTGGGAGTCAGGTTGTCCATGTTCAAATTCTGGGCTGACCACTTCCTTCATTATAATTTCCAGGGCAAGATATTTAATTTTTCCAAGTCTCAATTTTCTTGCTTGTAATATAATAAGAATATCTCAATATTCTTGCTTGTGCTACCTATTTCATAGGCTCGTCACACAGATCAAATGAGATAGTGCTTTAGCCCAGGGTCTGACAGGTAGTATAGGCCTTGAAAAATGTTCGATATCACTGTTATAATTACTTTTAGCCCATAGAGTCTAGCTTATTAGACCTAGAAGAAACTGCACAGAAAATCCAGTCCAATCACTTCACTAATGGATGTAGAAATGGATGCTCAGAGATCAGGCCATGATTAGGTGGAGATCAGACACCACAAAACAAGACTATGTTCTTTCTACCACTTCCTGGATTCTTCAAGTGTATATATGATGGTTTATAACTGTACAGACCAATGCTTTTACTTGTATTACAATCAATGGGACAGAGGGAACTAAATCTGTTTTTTTTTAATTTTCTAAAGAAATAAAACATTTATACTCTCAAATCTAAACTACCTTGATCAGATGGGAAAAATACAATGAAGTATTTAAGACAAATTTTCATAAAGCAAAAGTTAGATTGGTCTGTAGTCACAAAAATCATTGCTGGCGATCCTGATTAATACCGATGCTTATGAGAATAATGAAAGTCAGTATGTAGAGAGTACACTTGGAGTAGAAGTCATGGAGGTGTTTTGTGCCTGACAGCGTTTTGGTTTGGTTTTGGTTTTGGTTTTGGTTTGGTTTTGAGATCATTATCTAGGTCACAGGAAAATAATTGTAATGAAAATGTCCACCTATAGGTGGCAGACTTACACTGCTCACATTCTGTCCTTGAATGTCCTTGCAAACAAATGTCACCGGGTATGGAGATGCAAGTGAAATCTAAAGAAGGAAAACAAGAAACCCAAATAGATTCAGCAATAACACTCTTACCCAAGCTTACAATTAAACAACAACAACAACTACACGTGATTTCACAAAACAGTCTGATTTGTCTGTGAAAGCCCCTCATGGAATTGTGCCAAACCCATTCATTTAATGAATGAATGTAGGCAGATCCCTACCTGGGGCGTCCTGATAGCCAGTGGCCCATCTGGACAGCTTCCAGCGACAGCTCTCATTTTCCCAGAGCTGTCGTCCCTGATTTCACAGATGAGGAAACAAGCTCAGAGACACTGGGCGAGTGGCCCTGGAGACTGGAGCCCAGCTCCTGGCATTCCGAGTCCTGTCTCTTTCTGTTAACTTCCTGCTGTCCCCATCATAAGGCAGAAAGTGACAAAATGATCCTGGATGTGGGGACAGAACTAATTCTGTTCAGGTTTATCTCTCAAAATGGGTAACAACGAGTCCCTTCCAGAACCTTTTATACTAGAATGGTCTTAGATGCTCCAGACCCTGCCCTTTGCTCTGGCTAACCTGGACTCAGTCCCTCACCATAGAGGGTAGGGCTGTTTCCCACACTGTGGGTCTGGATTTGCTGAGAACTCTAAGGAAGATAATAAAGAATCTAACTTACTAACAAGAAAAAAATCCTTCTACTCTACTTAAAACAAACAAACAGATCTTTGGATAAAGTTCAATCTTTTTAAGTGTGTTTAATTAGAACAGGGTTTTTTTTTTTTTAAGATTTTATTTATTTATTTGACAGACAGAGATCACAAGTAGGTGGGGGAGGGGGGAGCAGGCTCCCTGCTGCACAGAGAGCCCGATGCCGGGCTTGATCCCAGGACCCTGAGACCATGACCAGGGCTGAAGGCAGAGGCTTAACCCACTGAGCCACCCAGGCATCCCTAATTAGAACAGTATTAAATGTCTATTTAAACATATGAAGAGAATAAACTCCTCCCTCCTTTCAGAAGCTTCCTCCATACCATTTCAGACCTATTCCTGCGTATTTACACATATGTGGGTGTGTAAGTGTACATCTGGAGGCCTTCTTTTCCCACTTCCTATATCATTCCGCACCTTGCTTTTCCCACTTAACGGTGGCATTTGGAGAGCTTTATGTAGATGGGTCACTTGATTTCATGCGGCATAGACATTTAGCGTTTAGATGGACCGTGGTCTAGACTCATTCCCCTACAGGTGGGTATTTGGGTTAGTTCCATCTTTCACTATTACAATTCTGTGGTGAAATCCCTTTACACACAACCACGCACATGAGCAAGTTTCTCCGGAGGATAAATTGCTAAAAATGAAACATTGTTGGAACAAAGCATTTATACATTTACAATTCTTTTTTTTTTTTTTTAAAGATTTTATTTACTTATTTGTCAGAGAGAGAGGGAGAGAGAGCGAGCGCAGACAGAGTGGCAGACAAGGAGCCTGATGTGGGACTCGATCCCAGGACGCTGGGATCATGAACTGAGCTGAAGGCAGCTGCTCAACCAACTGAGCTGCCCAGGCGTCCCTACATTTATAATTCTTATGAACTATGTTACATCATTCCCCCCCCCCCCCCCGCCGCCAAGGCTGAACTGACTTTTTTGTCGACTCTTCCATCTTCGTTTCTCTTTCTCGCTTGTTAACTTTCGGTTCTCGTCCTATACTCTGGGTCGCTTTCACCCGATGTGCTAACTTCAACCCTGAAGGCTTCCTTCTCCCTCTTTCTCTCACATGTAACTCATCAGAAGGCCCCACTGGACTGGCCTTCAACTATGTCCACAACTCAGGCGCTTCTCACCGTCTCCATGGCGGTCACCTGGTGGGCAGCTCTGCCCTGGATGCCTGCAGGAGCCGCCCACACATCTCCCTGCTTTTGCCCCTGCCTCCTTCAAACTGTGTTCAGCACAGCAAGCAGAGTGATCCCGTTAAAACCAAGTCAGATCTTTGCGCCCCGCTGTCCCCCAGCCCCCATAGCTTCTTCACTCAGAGTGAAGTCCTCACAGTGGCCCTGGAGCCCCCCATGACCTGCCCCTCTTGTCTCCTCTCCTCTCTTCTCCCTCTCCCTGCTCCGCTCTGCTCCAGACATTGAGCCTCCTGCTTTTCCATGAACACGGCAGGTGTCCCCCACCTTGGGGTCTTTGCTCTGGCAGTCCCCTCCCCCCCCCCCAGACATCCGCTTGAATAACTCCTTCTTCAAGTGGGCTTCGGTTGCACCTTTGCCACGAAGCCACCTGCACTCTTATTTAATACTTTTAAGGTCCCCTTCCAGTGCTCTGCACCCTTTGCTGCTTTTTATTTTCCCACAGCACTTAGAACCCTCTTACCTACAAAGTAACTTTTTTATTATGTTCATTCTCCGTCTCCCCTCATCTGCATGTGCCACATGGATGGGGATCTTTGCTGCTTTGTTCATCGAAAAATCCAGAGTACACAGAGCAGTACCTGGGACACAAGAGATGCTAAATAAATATCAGTGGCATTGGAATTACCATTCCTTCTCCTGTTGCAATTATGAAGCAGCTTCACAGAGCTGTGGTTTCGATATGGAGACATTCCCTCGTGGGTGTTATTGTCCTTACAGCTTTTTGAAAATACATTTCAAAAAGGAAAAATGGAAAAATTGGACATCATCAAATTTTTAAACTTTTGCTATGTGGACGATCCTGGGAAAGGGATGAAAAGACAATTTCAGAAAAAATGTATTTGCAAATCATATATACAAGAAAAGGCTTGCATATATAGAGTACATAAAAAAACTCTCAAAGCACAACAGGGGGGAAAAAAAGCATCCAGTTGGAAAATGCACAGAGGACATGAACAAACATTTCATCAAAGGGGATAGAGAGATAGCACATAGCATATGATAAGCTGTTCACCATCATTAACCACTGGGGAGATGCAAATTAACAGCAGAAAGATATCAGACTTCTCATAATGGCTAAAGTAGAACATAATAACACCCAGTGCTGGCAAGGATCTGGAGAAACTGTATCACTCACTCACTGTTGGTGGAAAGGTAAAATAGTACATTCACTCTAGAAAACAGTTTGGCAGTTTCTTCTAAAACCTAAAAGTAGGCTTCCACACAACTCAGCAATTCTATCCTGGACCTTCTATCTGTGAAAAATAAAAACATACAACTATAGGAAACAAACCAAGGGTTGCTAGAGCGGAGGTGGGTGAGGAATGGGGATACTGGGTGATGAGCATGTAAGAGGGCACTTGATGGAATGAACACTGAGTACTATACGCAACTGATGAATCACTAAATTCTACCCCTGAAAGCAGTGATACACTATACGTTAACTAAATTGAATTTAAATAAATAAATAAATGTTTAAAAATTTTAAAGACTCATAGGGTTACACAAAAATTTACATGCAAATGTTCATACTGGCTTTATACATGTATCCAAAAAACTGGACGCCACCAAAATGCCCTTCAGCGGATGAATGGTTAAATAAACTATGGTATTTCCATACCACAGAATATTATTCAACAATAAAAAGGAATGAACTAGTGAAGTATATAGCCACTTGGATGAACCTTAAGCATCTTATGTGGAGTCAAAGGCCCAGTCTGAAAGGTTACATAGTATATGAGTCCCTGTATAAAAACTGAAATAAAATAATAGAGACAGAAAGGTTAGTAGTTGCCAAGGTTTAGGCATGGGGCAGGGACTAAAGGGTGGGTGTTGTTGTAAAAGGTAACATGAGGAAGGCTTGTTGTGATGTTCTAACTTTGTATCTTAATTGTGGTGATGGTTACACTAAGCTACAGCGTGTGACAAAACTGCAAATAGTCACGCACACACGCACACGAGGGTGTATATAACAGCAGAAGCCTGCGTAAGTTCTGTGGATTGTACCCGTGTTAATTTCCTGGCATCGGTATGTACTATAGTTAGTTATACAAGATGTTAGCACTGGAGCAGGCTGCGTGACAAGCGCACCAGACTTCCCTGTACATTTCTTTGCAACTTCCTGTAAATCTGTAATTATTAAGAAAAGTTTCAAGAAGAAATCCAGGCTCACTCGTAAGCACCCCTTCTTTCCGCCCAGAGATGTTCCTGCTTCCTTGATTTCACGGAGATATTTGCCCCCTGGGTTACTCTTTTTATTTTCAATATGTATTTTTACTTGGTCTTTTTCGAAAAATTGGAATCACTTTTCAAGTAAAGTCTGGAAATAGTTAATTGGGGGAACAATAACCTTGTGTGATTCTGGGGAAGCTACTCAGCTCTCTGTTCTTCAGCCTTCCCTCTGGAAACTTGGAGAAATGTCATCTGTATCCTTCCTCACAGAATGCTGAGGATTACAAATTCACAGAGGCTCCAATGACCTCCTTCCATGCAGAAATAGAGCAAGTGAGGGGCGCCCGGGTGGCTCAGTTGGTTAAGCGGCTGCCTTCGGCTCGGGTCATGATTCCAGGGTCCTGGGATCGAGCCCCGCATCAGGCTCTCAGTAGAGAGCCTGCTTCTCTCTCTCCCCATCTCCCTGCCACTCTGCTTACTTGTGCTCTCTCTCTAGCTGTCAAATAAACAAATAAAATATTAAAAAAAATTAAATTAAAAAAAAAAAAGAAAGAAATAGAGCAAGTGAGAACTGGGTGAGCCTCCCCTCTACTGAGTGCCTTCTACAGTCTACTCACTGCCCAGGTGCTTCCAGCACCCCTTCTCACTGGTCAGATTTCAGTTCATTCAAGAAAGATATTAAGGTTCTCTGAAAGCTACGGCATCACTGACTACTGGATCACTGGTAGTTAATGCTATTATTAAATGGTATGGACCTAGTATGTTTATATCCTTCCTCAAATTCCCAATTAGTCAGGGGAGCCTAGGTGGCTCAGTCCATTAGTATCTGCCTTTGATCTCTGGGTCCTAAGATCCAGTCCATATCAGGCTTCCTGCTCAGCAGGGAGTCTGCTTCTCCCTCTCTGTGCCTCTCCCTCCCCTGTTTATGCTCTTCCCCTCTCAAATAAATAAGTAAAATCTTTTCAAAATTTTTTTACTTATTCAAAAAAGAGCAAGCAAGAGAGAGAGCACAAGTTGGTGGGGGAGGGAGAGGGAGAAGCAGACGCCCCGCTGAGAAGGGAGCCAGCCACAGGGCTTGATCCCAGGACCCTAGGATCATGACCTGAGTCAAAGGCAGATGCTTAACTGACTGAGTCACCCATGTGCCCCAATAAATAAAAGCTTAAAAAATTCTATGAGTCAAAACAATTGTGATATTTTGAAAGTGACTTTTAAAAAAATGCATGAGCTGATTAGTAAATACAGTTTTAAAATAAATAAATTCAGCTATTTTAAAGTATTTCCCCCCAGAATTTGGTGGATAGATTTTTCAAACCAGTTTGTGCATGCTGATGTCAACTTTTTTGTCAAATTCTCTCTTCCGTGCATCCCGCCTGGACATAGTCCTCTCTTCATCCCAGTTACAGGCTTTTTTCACTCTCCCACTTTCTCTGGAACATGCCCGCACTAAACAAATTTGCTGTGTCACTTCTGGTCTTACCGTCCCCTGGGATAAAGTGTCACTTGCCGGTCCCTCACTAACCACTCAAGCCCCTACATGATTATTTATAATGTATCACGATAAACCTTCCTTGACATGTGTCACACAAGCCTAGAACCCACAAGGAGGGGAGTGTGGGCAGGGCGAGTTCTCCACCATAGAGTGCTCTTGTGCGACTTAGGAAAAGGTACCATCCATGGGTAGGACAGGGGACTGCATGCTGGCTCAATTTCAATCCTGGCCTGGCACAGCACAGCAGCCCAGCTGGACCCAGAAGCTTTGGAACAAGTTCAAGCACAGGCTCGGCTTCTCCTCACCTCTGTTGTACTGACTCCATCATTGACTGTCAGTGTTTCTAAGAGCAATCTTTTGACACTTTTGTGACACATTTCTCCCTGGGTCCCAGCAGAAATTATAAAACCCTTCATCATGAGGTTTTACCAACCCATCGTGTTCGGGGATAGCGGTGCCAATACTCTTTGGGAAGTCAACAGATCACGCAGCTCCAGGACAAGCTCCGACTATTCTGGTTTTCTTTAATGAGGAAGGGGACCCTCTGGCTACACTTGTCCCCAGTTAGTCTTCCTTCCTCCAGAGCAGTGGTCTGAGACTCACAGCCCAACAAGCCTGACCGGCCTTCCCCGATACGCATGGTCTCTTGAATTGAATGAGAACATCTGACTCTCAGTGTCCATTTGCAGCGGGACACACTTCCCCCATTCTCTACACTATGTGAGATCGGCTCTGGACACTTCTCACTTGGTGTTCATCTCTGTCAGCTAATCTGAAAATTGGAACCCGGAACATTTGACAAGTCACTGGCCACATCATGGTTACAGGTGGTGACATATTGCTGCTTGCTGCTGCTTATTCATGAAACCGAAGGTTAAGGCTCCGTGTCTGAGATGTAAACTAGGGTAAACCCCACATAGCGCACCAGTGTTGGACAGAATATCACATAGACAATTTCCAACCGAAATGCCAGTTATTAGAAGTCATGTGGAGTCAGGAGTTGCCATGGAATCCATTTGTTTCTAAACCAGCTCCTCCTGCTGGAATAGTTTCTGATTATCATGTCTTATGGTAGGGAAAAGGGGCACAGGGAGAGACAGAAGGCGAGAGGGAGTCATCTGATATCAAACTCTGTGTTATCATTCTAATACATTCGAGCCCTAAAAGGAGTAAGAAATTAAAATGTGTAAGGAGACTTAACACCAGTTGGAACACACACGTATGCTGCTGTCTGGTTTGGAATGAAAGAAAAAAAAATCACATTGCCATTATGGTTTCGTTTCTGGGACTTGCGATTATTCAGGGAGAATACACAATGGCTTGTCATATGACATTTATCTTCACAAACAAGTTATCAGATCTCCAGGAGTGAAAATAAATATCAAAGCAGATCTAAACCACCACAGGCTGCACATTTGCAGTACGCTTGTTTTCTCCTACATATGACTTTATTTAGATTCTTAACTAGACCATTAGAGCTTTTCCTCCTGTGAAACTGCTGCCAGGACGAATCTATCCCCTATTTCCTCCGAGTTATTTGTTTAAATCATGAGAAGTAATTGGCTGGCCTATGTTAATGCTTGAGTTGTTTTTTGTGGGAAAGTCCCCGTGTGTTTGTAGGTAAAACACAAAACAGGTTGATCAGATATCAACTTGGGACGACTGAATTTCAAAACATACAGAATCCATAAATTAACCACTATTTTAACATATGTACAATGTAATTGATTATAATTAGCCAGGAGATCTGTTAGATGAAGACACATTAAAATTATATTTGCATATTTATCTTCTGTGTTTTGCATTAAAGAGTACTAAATGTTTCATAGGAGGAAAAAAAAAATGTTGGTAGATGATGCTGGAAGTTTGAGCCTGTGTATCTCTGCCCAGGTTCAAGAAACACTCATCTTCATTAAGGGTCAAGTCCCAGCATTTCCTCCTGCCCCAGGACCTCGACTCACTCTAGAGCCAAGAGGGTCCCACCTTCAAATGTGTCTGGACAATTCACAGGAGGGAAACTCAAAAGGCCCTCCGGATATAAAGAGATATTCAACTTCCATAATTAAAGAAGAACAAAAGATGACTGATTTTTTTTCACCTATCAGATAGGCCAAGAAAAAAAAAGAGAGAGAGAGAAAAGTTACAATGTTCTTCATTCACTGCAAGGCTGGGAACCAGTCACCCTCTCACATTGCTAGTGGGAGAGTCAATTGCACAGCTCCTGCGGAGGGCAGTTTGTCCCTGTCTGCTAGGGCTACCAATCTACCTACCCTTGATCTAGCAACTCCACTTTTGGGAATCTGCCCTGTAGTTGTGTTTGTACATAGGTAAATAAACTGCACACTTGTGCAGTTTATTTGTTGCTGCATTGTTTGCAACAGCAACGATGGGAAATGATCAAAATGTCCTCAATGAATGACAGGTTAAAGAAATTATACGGATATAATATATTCTTAAAATGGACTACTATACAGATGTTTAAGAAAGGGAGATATAGGGGCGCCAGGGTGGCTCAGTGGGTTAAAGCCTCTGCCTTCAGCTCAGGTCATGGTCTCAGCGTCCTGGGATCCAGCCCTGGGATCCAGCCCCACATCGGGGCTCTCTGCTCAGCGGGGAGCCTGCTTCCTCTTCTCTCTCTGCCTGCCTCTCTGACTACTTGTGATCTCTGTCAAATAAATAAATAAAATCTTTTTAAAAAAAAAAAGAAAGAGAGATCTAACTAAGTTTTATGGAAGTTGAAAATATCTAGGTGCAGAATGATATATAAAAGATCGATCTTAATGTTTGCTTAAATATGCATACGCAACTCTAGAAGATAATAAAAAACTAAAGAGCTGGATAGCAGTGGACACTGACTAATAGCCCCAAGGTGCACTCACTTGGTTTGCATAACATTTTAAAATTGGATTTCACTTAATAATCTGATATCCAAGTAAGGGTAAAAGGGAAGCTGGCCAGGTGTTAAGAAATGGTGCTAATAACCTGTTCATTTTTTCCACTCAGTTTTTTACGATACTACTTCGGACATCTCCTCCAAAAACAAGCTAAGAAAAAGCTTGTTTTCGGACATAACTAAAGCAAAGTGGAGGGACTCTGCCGTGGGAGCATGGATGAGCCAACCAGTTTCATAGTAGGAGTAGAGCGGTGGCTCATAGAGAGAAAGCCTCATCCCAAACCTCTCTCTAGGTTTCCTGAAGAGGCTTAGGAGCCACGGCTGGGAAGAGGCACACGCAGCCTCCTCATCCTCCCCGATGTGCCCAAGAACAGCAACTGACTTACCCATTTGTTACAGTTGGCACAGTGCAGGGCGCCCATGATAGTTTTAGAAGTTCATGGGATGTTTTCATTTTAATTTCTTTTGCAATCAGAAAAAAAAAAGATAAATATGAGAATAAGGAATATATGATAATGAAATCAGCCCGAATGACACAGTTTGTAAAATATAATCTTGAATTTTGTTATGGAGGAAAGGACCTGTAAAAACATGACAGAAGTGCCCAGGGACTGACAAGTCATAATGTCCTAGTGGGGGCCCTGCACAGGAGGGAGCACTTGCCACCTGGGGGGAGGCCTAGACCTCACAGACCCAGTGGGTACTGCAGGGTCTGCTTCTGCAGGGATAGCCCTCTGGACCAATGTGCCAAGATGTGCCCTTTATGTTTAAAGTACTCTGGCACAATTAGGGAATGGTTTCTGTGCCAAAAGGAGAACCAAAGCTTATCTGCTATTTTTCCAATATGCCCTACTCCTGATTGATTGATCCAAACCCTTTGGATTTCTCTGTAGCCCAGCTAGAACCCTGGAACCCTGGAACCTTCTGGGGATGCCCTGAGCACTTCCCTGTCCTTCTGAGGCCAAACTCCCCACTGAAGTGTGGCCTGGCTGGGTTCCTAGACCTCCTTGCCTTCCTCTTGAGGCCATTAGCTCAGGATCTTTCCTAAGGAGGCATCCCAATGACCTGTCTTCAGGAACCACATTCTTTCACAGCTATGAGCCTGACACCTAGACCTCAAATAGACAGTCGTAGCATTTTACACCATATGCACAAGATCCCACTTGGTACAAGTCTATCACTCTCCCATCCAGTCTTCTCCTCCAAAAACAAGCTAAGAAAAGCGAATTGAGGCCATGGTTCTCACCTGTGAACTTGCTAGAAAAGCAAATTATTGGGTCCCAGCCCAGCTTTGCTGAATTGTGAACTCTGAGAGTAGGGACCAGCAATATGTATTTTAACAGTCCCTCCAGGCAATTCCCATGCAAGCTGAAGTTCCAAAACCACGGAGTTAGGAGCAAGGGTGCCCAGATTTTTGAGGGTAGATTTCCATGTCCCTGGGGCCCAGAGACGATGATGAGGACGGTGGGTCTCAGGAATGTGCCCCAAATGCAAAGGCACTTGGTCCAGGGCCCAGGCGAGCTCAAACGTACTTCCCCCGGAATCCTGGGATGACGTCAGAACGAGGGTAGGGGTAGGCAGCACTTTTTTGAGACTTCAGACTCAGGACCTGGAGACTCAGCGACTTCTGTGGGTCGGCGCCCCGCGGAATTAAGCCCAGGTGTCCCTGATTCGGCCCGCCACTCTCACGGCACGGTGGGAGGGGCAAGCCCGCGCCCCTCAGAGCTGCTTTGTCTTTGGACCACCCTCTCTCCCCTCCCACAATTTACGGAATGTCAGCTCCAGGGTCCAACAGGGATTTCCAGTTTCTAAATCGGAGCGGGGTCGAAAGTCCTTATTTTCAAGTCACATTCTGCCACCACCTCCCACCCGCAGGTGACCCTGACGCTCCGCCCCCGCTGGAAGCTGGTCATTTGTTATAGAGATCAGTCTCACGACAATGCCTTGCCCATTCCTCCTAGACCGTGCAGGGGTAAGGGTTCCTCTTTAGGCGTTCCCGGTACAGTCACGGGGTTCATAGGTGCCAGGGAATAGACACAAAGTTGGGGCTCGGAGAAGGGGAAAACTCTCCAGAAGCCTAATTCAAAAGCTCTCAAAGCCAGACGAGGGTGAAACACATGCCCTCTAGGTCCGCACAGTTCTGATGCCCCTCACCCTTTTGGAGGCCACTGACCCCATTCCGTCCCCTTGCGGCCACCCGCTTTCCAGCCCCTCCTGGGATCCACTCCTGAGCTCCTGAGGTGCAAGAGAGCACGTTTTGGTCTGAAAATCAGAAACTGATTTACGAATCAAAGTGTCTCTTAACCCAAAGTCACAAACCAATGTTCATCTTCAGCTTTTGAACATTTTGGTTGTGCTCTTGTGCCCAGCTATGTTGAAACACACACACACACACACACATACACGCACACCATCCCCAGCTAAAAATAACAACAACAACAACAAAGTGTAAAAAATGCTGGCACCCTTAGAGACAGACAGCCCCTTGCTTCTGTCCACAGAATGCACATCATCAGCGCTTTCGGCTACTGTTAATGTTTGAATAATTCATTTCTTTTAAAGTGTGCACAGTTTCAGAAGTACTCTTGTTTCTCTGTGATCAATTCGAGATTGTATTAGACTATGGTTTCAAAATCTGCTTAGAAAATATTATCCAGATTACTTAGAAAAACTACATAAAATTCACCACTCTCATTTTTCAGGTTGGTGCCTTTCTTTTTCTTTCTTTCTTCCCCTCTTCCTTCCTTTCTCTCTCTTTCTCCCTTATATTCCCTCCCTTCCTCCTTTTCTTTCTTTCTTTTCCTTCCTTCCTTCTCTCTTCCTCTTTCTTTCTTTATTTTCCTTTCTTTTTTAATGTGTACTCATTGAAGCTAATTTTTTGGACATTTCAATGGTCAATTCAGTTAGGCAACCTCAGAAGTAGTGTCTCATAAGGGACTATTTTGTTTTGCATAAAATCTCACACTTTACAAAACATCCTGATCAAACAAGTGATATGTACCATAAATTTTAAAAAATTAAATATGGCTATTTTTGGGGAGTTTCCTTCTATTCTTTGTTTTCTAGTCTACTTGTCCCATCAGGTGGAAGTTTTAAGGAGCCCTTGTTTGCTCTTCAACATCAGACTGTCTAAATGTGAAAACAGAATGAGGCTACAGCAGGATTCACTTATATACACGGAAGAAGAAAAATGTTATTATTTCCTTAGACATCAATATTTCCCTAGATAAATTCTTCTCAGTGGTAGGGAGTGAACATCTGGGTATAACATACTGAGATATTCAGGTGACCATCTTCGGATGTTGCATCTTGATTACTAATAAGTGTATCATTCATCCTGACCTTGGCCACTAGCAAAATCCGTGCCTGTGTGCTTTGTACAAACGTGTACATGTGATGTGGAAGCGAGCAAAAGGGCACATATGCGTTCCTAGTAGTATGTAAAAAACAAAAAACAAAAAAGTGTGTCATGGGAGCGAGGAAGGGGAGACAGAAATCACTCTAGTTTTGCTAAGATGCTCAAGCAGCTGGGCACAGACAGGAGTTACCAGAAGGGAGGATGGAAGTCTGTGCCCGAGCACCGTTAGCATCACAGTGCGCGTAGGTCGGGACCGATACGTTGAGTGTGCACCCGAATTCCGCGGAGCGTTCTGGTTCTTTCCCAACCCAGAGGTTTAGCTTCTTCAGTCTGGACTTTGCCTGGTGTTGGGAGGGGTCCCGAGGCCCTCAGAGCCCCCCTCCTTTTAGTTCCGGGAGCGCGCAGCGCGCGGGTCTCCGCAACCACTGGAGCGTTGGTTCTCAGATCCGCCGCAGCGGGCACGCCTTGCCCCCTAGTCTAGAGCCTTGGGAGCCCTCACGTCGTGGTGTCCCCACGGGCTAAAGGAGGGCTCCATGCGGGCAGCCTCTGGGGTCGCCTCCGTGATAGAAACGACTCCCAGGGGTACAATTTTGCTGTTTGCCCTCCTGGGCCTAGGAACGGAGGAAGGTGTTTGTTTACAAACAGGCTCCGGTTTCTTCCCGCTTTAGGAAATCGTTCCTGGGGTGCACGGACCGTGCCCCAGGGCCAGAGGTACTCGCGGAGGAGGCAGCGGCCTAGACGCTCTTAGCCTTCTGGTCTGGTGTTGGTGGGTCGCATGCACCCATTTCTTTCTTTCCTGGGCTTTTCCTCTTACTTTTTGTCAAAGAGGCGGGTAGGACTAGCTTCTTAAACTCAAGAAATAAATTTAAAATTTCTCACGCTAGAGGGGAACGCCAATTCTCAGAACACGTGGGAGGCACCTGAGGTTGTGGTTCACGCCCCTCGCTGGCCTGATGCTCTGGCGGGGCCCGCGGGCGGGGTCGCCGGAAGGCGGCGAGGCCGGGTCCCTGCACCCGGGCGGGGGAGGGCATGCGGGAGCCGCATTCCGGCTTCAGCCTAGGTTCAAAGATTAGAAAAACAGGTGTTACGTCGCCATGCTAATTCACTCACTCGGTAAACGCGGCTCAGACAGTTGTGTGCGGAGGACTTAGCGAGGGGGCCGTCCCCACAAGGCCGTGCATTCACTTTGTTTATTAAACATCGACTACTGAGCTTCACTGGGACGCTGGAACAGCACGCTGGGCCCCCCAGGATGTCCTGTTTGGTGTGAAGACCCACCCACTCATTTTGCCCATTTTCCTTCTGAAAGGAAAATACTGCCTTTCTTCCGGTGAAACGCTCTGTTGTATGGGGAGCAGGGCACCTCCTGACGCCCCAGGGTGTCTCTGCCACGGGCAAGGGTTTCGGACCCTCATGAAGCACTAACACACCTGCACGTCGTTGAAGGAGAGGTAGGGTTTAAGTAACCACTGACTTAACCGAAATTCTTTCCAGAGCAAAGTCGGAATAGAAAACTGCTTAACTCTAAGGTGCCGTTGCTGTGCCCGGCCGCTCCATTTACCCATAAGATCTGTCCCGATTGGGGGTGGTGGGAGAGTGGGGGAGAAGGGTCAGAGAAGATTTTTTCACTTTCCCCAAACACACACCCTCTGTCTTTAAGGGCAGTAGTTAACTTGATCTTATCTGTTCTTCCTGGAGTGTGGCGTATAAGAGAGTGGCACCACATCTCTCTTAGTATCCTTACTCCTTTGGAGTGTAGCACTTGGAGGTTGGAACCTTCCCAGAGCCAGGTCTCTCAGCGGCCACAGACTCTGGGGGAAATGACTCCTTCTAGATTAGAGCCCATTAGCCAGATTCCAGTTTTGAAACACCTATAAAATCTATATGTTCCGTTGTGTCTTATTCTTTCTATCCAGACCATTCACCTCTTCTTGCCAGGTGCTTCCCAGATGTGTAAATATCCCCAGAAAGCTCCCGTTGTCGTTCTGTGAGCTTACTGCCATCGGGCGGCAAGGAGATGGCAGATGTCTGCATTTTTGAACAAACACTCTTAAAGTTGCTGGGAATATCAGAAAAATGGCACAACCCCTCTTCAGAGCGTATGTTTTCTCGGTGGCAGTTATCGCCACAAAGGAGAGGATGAGTGCAACATCACTGGCCTTCTTCCTGTCTTTTACCGCCGCAGAAACAACTGCCTCCGAGCGTCCGTCCAGAAGAATCCTGGTCACCAGCGGCACCAAAAATAAGGGGGAAATCGCCTTTGTAGGGAGTGATTCCAAGTAGTAGTAATTATTTTGGGGGCAAGTCAGCTTTCCCCCGTTGCTAGCTTGTTGTCTTTCTTCAGATGACAGAAAAAAAAAAAAGCAATTCAAATCAGAGGGTGTCTTAATTTGTTAGCGAGAGTACTTACAAGCATTTGTTTAAGTGGGTCCTGTTGGGGGAACTGTGAATGTTGCAAATTTATTGATGCAGAATGTATCCTTTCGTAAGGATATTACGTTGGACTTGGGTTTCCGGAAACAAAACTCAACAAAAAAGTCTTCACTCACCTTTAAGCTGACAGATTGTTGCGAGGTATCTATGTATCAATCACTCTAACTCTATTTTCTGCTGAAATGTTAACGTCTTTTCCTCTAGAGTCCCCTATCTGCACGCACCTCCCCCATAAGACAACCCCGCGGCTGAGCTTTCCACGGTGAACAAATCAGACCCCAAACTCGAGCCATTTCGAAAGACTCTCCTCTTTGGGATTAATTTAAAGACAGGTGTATATGCGTGTGTGTGTGTGTGTGTGTGTGTGTGTGTGTGTGTGTGTGTGTATAATCTTCTCCGGCATGAATTCAGTGTCGCTGGGATTTCAGAAAAACGTGAAAGAGAAAGCGCAACACCGGCCGGTGCAAGCAGTGGGCCCCACCACTTGCCAATGGGAATGGCGCGGCCGCGAACTCGGCCTTTGGGTCACTCGCGCCCGCAGTCGGGGCGACTCCAGCCTCGTCGCCAGGAGCCCCAGGCCCCTGGCTCGACCTCCGCGACCTCAGGCCGCAGCCAGCCGCTTTCGAAAGCGCGGGGCTCAGCGGGGCCAGCCCTCGGGACGGGGTGCGTAGCCACTCGACCCCAGGGAGAGCGGAGAAGCGAGGGTCCTGCACATCACCCGCGAAGCCCCTGGAGGCCGAGAGCAGCGGCCGCTGCCGGGCATTGCCGACACCCGTGCCCAGGTCTCGTCAGGAGCGCTGCAGCCACGCGGGTAGCCGAGAGGCGAGCCAGGAGCCGGGGCGCGCAGGGGTGGTTCGGGTCGTGCTCGCGTCACTCAGACCGGCGGGCCAATGAGCGCCTCTTCCCGCGGCAGGCGGAGCCAATGGGACGCGCGGAAGTTTGTGAGTGGCATTAAGGGAGGGCGGGAGAGAGAGAGCCCGGGAGTGAAGTTGAAGCTAAACCCCGTGAGCTATAAAGAAGTTACAGGGGGGCGTTTTCGGCTTCCAATTAGGAATAATACTGGCTTCGTAGCAACTACCGAGGAGGAGGATTCTAAAACCACCTCACCCGTCCCAAAGCCTGCACCCCCCCCACGCACCCCTCCCCCAATTCATGACCGAGAAAAGAAAAGGGAGCCAGGACGCGCTCCGCTCCTCTCTGCCGGTGGGAAGCCGAGAGGCCGGCGGAGTTGGATGGTAGGCATGAGTACAATTAAGAGGTGGGCGCCTCTGCACCCTTTGCCGCCGGCGGGGACCGAAGGTAGGTGAAGCGAAGACACCTTGCGCCCGCCCAGAGGCACCCGCAGCTCGGCGGCGGACCGGGAGAGGCCGGTACGCTCCCACCGCCCCCCTCCCCGTGCCTGCGAGGGGCTGTCATGAATGTGCCACCTGTTAACCTGGCGCTGCCGTGCCCGGCGTGCTGCCGCTCCCGCTGGGCAGGGAGAGCCCTGGGTCGCCTTGGGAGTCCCGAGGGACTTGATGCGTAAGTGCCACTTTTTGTAGAATCCCTGAGAGTTGAGACCCAATTTAGAGAGATAGCCGAATTCCAGATCTGCCCAACTGGGGGGCCTGAAAGGCGGCCTGAGCACTGTGGAGGAATTCTGATTTGTGGAACCCTGCTTTCTGGGACGTGCGACTGGCCTGGGCGCGGGCACGGGGACCGGCGACTGAGGGTCTGCTAAGTGTCTTCAAAAATATGCATTTTGTTATTTGGGCAACTTCCCAGGGGGCTGGAGAATGTGGTTGGCATGGAAGAGGGAATGCGAGCATTATTTGCAGGGGGCTCAGTCTCGCCCCTGATCCCTCCATATCTTAAACAAACAAACAAACAAACAAACATACGCACAAACAAACACGGAGCCTGGAGGGGCGCGCTGAGGCCCTTTCCGGCCGTTTTTCAGAATTCGGGGAGTGTATGGGTGATTGCGGAGCTGCAGATCCCTTATGCTCTGATGCTGTTGTCTTCACAGTGGCCTGAAAGAGTTGTCCGGCGTTCCTGTGCTTCCCAAGTTCTTCCCAAAGGAGCTCGGAGCCGCCTCAAATGCCTCGGGACTGAAGAGCAAACGTCGGGGATTATTATGTCGATTTTTTGGGGACCGGGTTTGGCCGCGCGGAACAGAAGAAAAGGCTGGCTTCTCAGGGGTCCCGCCGGCATTTGATACCCAGAGACTCCTAGGATTGCCGTGGATCAACAACTTTCCTACGTTCGCGTCCGGTATTTTTAAAGAAAATAATTTTCTCTTCGCTGCGTTGGTCTTTCACTGACATCAGTACACTGAAGCAAAGACTTCCGTCTCTTCATTCAAAGTAGGCTTTATGTGTTTGCCAATATGATCTCTAATTGAGAGTTTAATTTTGCTTTTGGATGAATCTGTGGAGCTTATGTTGTAAGAAGAAAGGGAGAACGAGACACAATGAAAGAGAAGTCCAAAAATGCTGCCCGGACTAGGAGGGAGAAGGAAAACAGTGAATTTTATGAACTGGCTAAATTACTGCCTTTGCCCTCAGCTATCACCTCGCAGCTGGACAAAGCATCCATAATCAGGCTCACCACCAGCTATCTCAAAATGAGAGTTGTGTTCCCAGAAGGTAAGTGACTCTGCCCAGATGGAATTTCAAAGGCAGAAGGGGTAGAGGTTTGCCAGTGAGTGAGCCTACACCACTGAACAGAGGAGAGCATTCACACGTATGTACACACTCTGTGCAAAGGGAAGCTTAGCGTGGCTGCTTGACTCAGGACCTCTCGGAACTTAGATTCCTGTTGCCTTTTTGTGGCCCTTTCTACTTCCCCATTAATACTTTCTCTCCCATGCATCGGATATGTTTGGTTGGGATGCAGCCCAACAGTGCTTTTGTCAACACTTCAGATACTGAGCTCAACTGAAAGTACAAGTAATCCAAACATGACTGACTGACTTGCTTTCTTCCTTTCTTTCTTTTTCCCTTTCTTTCTTTTTTCCTTTCTTTCTTTAATTCCTCTTGTTAGAATTGTATCTAGCAGGAGGCAGGAACATTGCCAAATTCTTGTATTTTTGCTCCATATAGATAGACCCATGGACATGGAGCTAGCTAAGCTAAATAATAATTTCTAAGTTTATAATTCTACAGAAGAGAGGCAGGCATATTTAGGAACAAATTTGTCCTGGATTTACCCAGTCTCTTGATTGCTTATAGCAAATTTATTCTGAGTTTTTGAGACACCCACAGATTCTGAAACTAACTATGGGGCTTCATGATTTGCTACTCTGAGTTTGGTATTATCTCTGAGATAATAGGCTAGGATCCAAATACTTAAGGTTGAATCAAGAAGACTAGCCCGCTTGGAAACTATCTTCTAGGGGGCAGGTTGGCAAATGGGTCCTGGGAAAATTGTCTTTTAAGGCCTAGAAGGAAGAACAGCTGAGCTCGTCATGATTTAAAACATGTATTTAGATGATCAAGATTCACTGTGTGACGACAGAGCAGCCTTCAAAGAACACTGCCCTGTATAAAACCATATATACTCACTAGGAGAAGAATACTTCTCTCTTCCTTCTCCCCATCCTTTCCTTTACCCACATTCAAATAATATGTACAGATTTTTAAAAAGTACTTTAGATGTGTCTTTGCTCGAGGAGAGAGATTGGGAAATATAAAGGAGAGAATACAAAACAAACAAAAAATTCCAAGAGAAAGAACCCTGTTTATTTACAAACCAGAATGTCTTATTTGACCCACAGAGGTTTATGTTATTGTTGATTTGGGATGTTTGGGGTCTACTGTTTTCTTTTAAGGAAATGGGAAGGAAATAGCCATTATCAGGCTTGGAGTTTCACTTTGTTTGATCTTGACTAGAAGTTATTATCTGAATCAAAATCTCACAAAACAGGTCGACAAATTAGCCAGGGGCACTAAAGGAAAACTTTCAAATTTTAGTTCAGTTTTACCAGAGAACTACAACTAGTGTTATAGTTGTTTTGTCTTAAAGCAGTTCCTTGAACAGTCTCACTTGACCGTGGAAACCACAGGAAGAGAGGAATCAAAACCTAAAGTTACTGAAAAGTTTAAAAAAAAAAAGAAAGAAAGAAAAAGAAAGAAAGGGGGCACTTATATAGTAAAAACCATATTTCCCATTCAAACTGTGCTGAGAATTGCTGGTGGGAAAAGTACTATTATGCTACACTGTCTTCTTCTTCTTCTTCTTCTTCTTCTTTTTTTTTTTTTTTTTAAGAGATCTCGTTGTCTTTTATACTGTCAGCGCCTACTTTATAAAAATAAAGCTATTGCGAACTCGGCTGGCCGCGCTGTTCCTAACAGGATTATTAGCAGTGATTTGTCAGCCCCTGTGGTCTCAGTGGGCTCCCTTTCTGCGTGATTTCTAGCGGGTCTCGTCAATTATCAGTGCCGATGTCGCTCGCTGTTTGATCAGAAGAAGCATATGGTGCTGCTTGTGGGGCTCCGGGTAATCGTGGGAGGAAAAGAATAGGGGATCGGCGTTCCCGGGCAGGCACAGAAAGAGGGCTGGGGGCGCCCAGGGAGTTGCCGGGCTGGGGGCGCTCGTCTTTGTCGCGCAGATCCCCTGCTGGCTCGGCCGGGAGGGTTTCGGGCTGGTTTTTATTGTTTTGGTTTTGTTTTCTAAGAGAGCAAGCTGTCTTAAGTGCTAACTCCACAAATTATAAATCGTGTGATAAGTAGGAAGAACAGAAAGTAAACTCTCTTAGCCAACTTCTTATTTTTAAAGAGAGCACTGGCGAAGACTCCCTCTGGGGTCCCCTTGGTGGCCAGGCGGATCCCCTGTGGCTACTTTAAGGCGACTGTGCTTTCTGCAGCCCCCTCACCGTCTTCCAGAGCCCGGGCCCCTCCCCTCTCCCCTCTCCCGTGGACTCGTGTGAGTTTATGGGGAGGAGGGGATGGACGATGTGTGAACTCTGGGCACATCATTTATTTCTCCAGCTACTGTTGAGCTCATAACTCACTGGCAGTCTCCACCGGTGAGTTGGACAGGGTCATCCGAACAGCTGGCTCCTAGGGATGAGGTTTTAATTTTGAGGATAGATCAGCTTCAAAAATCCAAAACCCAGACACAGCCCTTTAAAATATTAAACGATAACAACACCCCCCCCCCCCCACCCCGCCAAAATCTTTCAAAGGAGTGGAATAATCACAAGCGGCAAAACCAGGCACAACCTGCAGAGGGTGCTAGATTTGGGTTCAGTTGTGCAGTGAAGACAGCGAATAGACAAGACTGGGTCCGTGGCAGTGGGGGAAACTGGGTGCTTTCTGTGGGAGCAACCCTTTTTAGGAACGAGAAATGGAAAGAATTTGAAGATGTAGTTCATGTTTACATCTATCTTGATCCCATTCCAGAACATATAGGTCTTAAATTTTGTTCTAAGGATGGAGTAAAATATAGCTATTTCACCATGGTAAGCGTTCTGTCACATATAACATAGGCATTTTGCAAGGTATATAATCTAAAATAATCATAAATCTGATGACATCTCAGTTATAGGCACAACAATGACTATAAAACGCCACCGTTTTGGTTCAGATTACATTTCATCTACAGTACTTATTAATATCAAAAGACTTAAATCAACAAACAGAAATCTTTCCATACTTATATCTGAAAAATAAACAAATTCTTAAAATATAGCTAACCCCCCAATAGTTCCTATCTCCCCCAGTTTCCTGTAGATTCCTTGTCTAGGGGCAAACTTCAACTTTCACTTATCTGAGTAGATAAAATTGAGCTCTTGAAAGAACAACGAGAGATTGAGAACATAGGAACAGGATATGGGTGGCTGGAATAACTAAGAATAAAGCAATAGATCGGCGGCTTCATACTTTAAAAAAAAAAACGCAGGAAAGATTACTGTGAAATCATTAAAACTGCGTATCTCCCATTGGCAGCATATTCCATTCTGAAATAACCTTGCAAAGAAAAAACTTGAGAAATGTATGTCTTTAGTGTTACCAAAGCTAGAAAAGCAGGATAAAAAAGAGAGATGGTGTGCTTTTGTGTGCAAAATAAGACAAACTCAACCAAAAAGACATATCTATTTGTTATCCAGATATAATACAGTTTTGGCTGGGGGTGTAGTGGCTTGCTGAACAACCTTTGAAAGGATCAGACATGTTTTCAGATCTATAGCCAGTGGGAATCTTGGTAACATCACACTACCAATTCATTGTAAAGATGTCTTGGGAAAATAAAAATAATCACAGAATTGAAATTAGTAACTGTGCAGGATAGGGAGTCTCTACAAAGGCTGGAAGGACAAGAATGATTAAACAAACCTCCACAGACCCTTTCTATAATATTCACCTCAAGATTGAAATCCTTAATCACCTTATATTTTTTTGAGGCCCAGAACTGAAAGAGAAAAAGAGGCCCCATTTCCCACGTGGATGGGTGATTTAAGGCTGTTTTTCTTGCTGCTCGGGGAAATGATTGAGCATTAGGTTTCCATGTTTATTTTCTTACAGAAGTTTTTCTCATTTAAAAGCCTTTAAGCCCAGTTTACGCTCCACGCTGGTTTTCTCTGTTTAATTCCAGTTTTGATGTTGACTTAAAATGTAGAGTGCAGAACTAAACTCCATACAGAGCATTTGCAAGGCAGATTTATGTGCTAGAAATTGTAGATCAGATCAATGAAAAATATACTTTTTTTTTTCTTTAAAGGGAGTAGTCACTAATAAAAACAATCACAACAGCAAAACAGGGCATTATAAGCTATAGCAAGTTGCTTTTAATTAAGCAGGGTACAATCACACACCTGAAGCTAAAATCACACTAAATTTCCAGAGGACAAATATGATTTCTAGGGGAGTTATTTTTCAAACCTGGGGGAAATCTCGGCAGCTTGAAGCTTTTGCAGACACATAAGTGGACACAATTCGAGCCCACGGATTCTGGCTGCATTTCTCTATGTCGGCCCAGGTATTTCTCAAGAGAATGAGGTTTGGAGCCAACTAACACCTTATGATGTTAGCTGTCCACCCATTGCCGGTCTCTGATTCAAGGAATTTTAAATTTTGCATGGGGGGAGGACAACCGTCAAGTATTTAGCAAGGGGGCTGCTACTTAGTACTAAAACACTGTTCGAGAAGCGCCGAGCAAACTTTCTGCATGGAGTCCCCATCCGGGAGGCGGTCCGGTGCGGAGTCGCTCTTCCTTGGTGGCTCGGGACAGACCGGAGACAGAGACCTTGTAGAAACCTCTGCCGCGCTCGGGTACGCAACGAAGCACGCAGCGGGGAGAAGCCTGTATGCTGCTACTCGCAGGCCAGGTTGGCGCGGTGAGGCCCATTCTGTCCCGGCCGCGGGGGGCCGAAGCCGAGGGGGCGCCAGCTGGAATCTCCGCACGGTCCAGACCAGGTCTCTGCCCTCCAAGGTTCGAGGACGTTCCAGCTCACCTGCCCAAGCAGAGGCCGGGCCGGTGCGGGCGTGCTCCCTCTGTCATTCGTGCTGCCCGGGCCACTGCCCCAAGGTCGGTCTGTTGTTTAAACCCGAAGTCAAGATCCTGCCGGAGCGGACCGTAGTGCGGCGGTCGAGTCCGGCAGCAAAATGGAACACAAGCCGGACACGCCTGAACAGCGGGGCAACCCCGTCCGCCCACCCGCGCCTGCCTTTGGGGCGATGGCATTGCCCCTCCCGGCCACTTTTGAAGACCTGGAGCCCTGGGGAGACACCACTTGACGTTTTTCAGTGTCACGCAGGCACTGTTGTCAACCCCGAGTGCATTTTCGTCCCACAGTTTACTGAAACCCTTTAGCTCCTGTTCCTTCGCTGCAGCCTATGACGCCGAAGGCCAGCTTGGCTGGCCTGCTCCATCCCAACTTGGAAGCCCTAGCTCCAGGGCCAGAGCTCAGCAAGGGTGCAGAGACAATCAATGCTGTGACCATCAGTCTCCACCCCAGATTTATAACTAACATTAGTGGATTCCCGGGGCGCGGCCAGGGGTCTCAGAGGCGCGCATGGGAGAGCACGGCACTCACTGCCATTGCGGATTGCAGAACACACAGGGGAGTTCGGGACACACACACACGGTAGGGTCCTGGCTGCTGCGCAGGACAAAGCCCGGCCTGGCGCTGGATCCTCGCGCTCAGGAGGTTGGCCACACCCTCCAGGTGGCCGGAGGGGGCCTCAAGCGGGGAGGGTCACAGCGCCCGAGGCTTGAGGGTGGGTATGGCTAGACACAGGAAGCAACCTTCTATCCACTGACCACTCCTGGCGGTCTAAGGGCTTGTCTAAAGGCCCCCAATCTCCGTCCCTCTCTTCCTCAGTGAGCACAGCTTCTGAGGCCCCAGAAGCCCTAACAGGAAGACCGATAAGTTGCTGGACAGGGGTGGTGGAAGGAGCCCAGGTGGCTGAGACAAGTCCCCCCGGGACTCTATGTTAGGAGCAGAGTTTGGAAGGGCTTTTCCCACTTCAGTCACCAAGTTGTGGTCAGATCCTGGGACAGCTCTTCCAGTCCCCTTCCAATTCCTATATTGCCTAAAAGGTATATCAGGATCTGCAGTCAGATGAAGCTTTCTGGGAACTACTATAAGGAGGACACATTTCTACTGAGATATAGTTTATTTATTAAAGAAAAGGGGAAAAGAACAGTAGACCAAGCTCTTCTCTTCCTCCTCTTCCTGTCTGAGTGAAGGAGGCCCTGATGCCAGGTCTGTAATCTATATTTTGTCAAGGGCATGAAATTCATTCCGAAGGAAAAGCTCGATCAATTTATTTTTGCTGCCTGTAATAACACAGCTGGATGATGCTTTGAGCTCACGCTAGACTGGGGCTCATCATTCATTCGCCAAGAACGGGCCTAAATTGTGCCTGTGGGATTAGGTCAATTTTAGTGGATCTACTTCGCCTCATTTGGTTACTAATTGGTTTCTTGTTTTATAAATCGAAATCTCATTTTCAGGAAATTACAAAACCCGTGCAGTCAGTCCATTGAGGTAATCCTTGGGTCAGGGGGTATTTAAATGGAAATGCCTCAACCGAGCACTGAGGGTAAGAGTGAAACTTCGCCCGGGGTTTTCACATGAAATGTGAGCTAGCCCTTTAGATCCATAATAGATACATCCCTTCTAATACTACTTATGTAAATATGATAAACCAGACTTTAAGGAAAGAGCGGGGAGGGGAGAAGCAAAATTTATCTGCTAAGGTTAATGTGGCATATCTTGGAAATCTTCCAAAATAGATTATGTTTTCCTTTGTCTTCGGCCACTTTAGCTGGGGAAAATCCTTTTGTCTAAAACCCGATTTAGTTATCGCCTCCCTCACAGAGCTCCTTTTCTCCTTTGCAAAACCCCGTTCCCTCGGCCTCACCGAATTACAAGAGAATCTTTAGATCTTGTTCCCACTGTAATCCTGCCGCAAAGGGAGCTGGTTTCCTCCTCATTTTAAACAGACAATCAAAGGATTTGTGAATTTTCTGCGGTAGGTCAAGTGCAGAAACGAAATCTCAGCTTACCCCCCTCGCCAACTGAAATTGGGTGCGGGAGCGCGTCACCGCGGGCAGGAGGTGAGGGGGTCGGGGAGAGGGGTCCCTGGCCCACTGCAGGATTTTCGGGAGGCCCAACCCTTGACCCGGGGCTTCCGAAGGTGTTCTGGGAGGGCTGAAGGGCGAGCTCAGCCCTAGGATTAGGTCAGGAAAGCCTGGCAGGTAGAGGAAGGCAGCCAGTGTCTTATAAAACATTAACCCAGACCAAACCGTGTGGCGGCGAGTTCAACCGCAAACATAGAGGAGGCAATGCTCCGTGAAAGCAAAAGGTTCCCTAAAAGGTGTGGGGGTAGGGGCAGGGGAGGGCGAGGGAGGCCCCTGTTAACCTGCGCCAGGCGGGCTGTTTAGTAACCTGCGGGGAAGTCTTATTTTCCCCTCGTAGGCGCATGCTAATGAGGCCGCAACCCGAGACAACAAACAGCAGAGGCTGGCGCTGCGGTTCGGAACCAGTACTTAACCCCGAGCCCAGCTCGGGGATTTTCAAATGATTCGGGTCGGGAGGCCGTTCCCGGGCTGTTTCCAGCCGACTTAGGAGAACTTCACCATTTTAGAATAAAGACGTTTGCTGACCCCAAGCGCAGGCTTCGCACCCTTCCGGAAGACCAGATTCCAGACGCGAGGAGGCCTCTGCCTTCTCCCCGGGGGCTGGGAGCGCCCCGGCCCTTCGCCCCCGCGCAGCCTGGCGCTTCCAGGCCTCGGCCGGGCCCGGGCGCCCACCGGCCAGCGCCACCCGCGTCCCCGGCTCTCCCAGCAGGTTCTTTTCCCTTTCCCCCAGTTTGGCCTCCTCAGCCAACAACCCCCATCTCCCTTTCCGCCACTTTTGCGTGTGTGTGTGTGTGTGTGTGTGTGCGTGAGCAGCGATGAGAAAAAAGAACGCGTCGTGCCGGAAAACCAGGCTGGATAGCTTGGCCGAGACCCAAGCAGCGAAGGGAAGGTGACACGGCGGAGGGGTGGGTACAGGTGGCTGTGGCGGAGGCTCTCCTAAACAGTCCAGGAGGACCAAAGCATCTGGGCCGTGGTGTCACTCCTGGGAGGGAAACTGGGGCGGGCTAAAGAGGCAGGAGGGATTGACGAGAGGCGAGGGAGGGAGAGGAGTCCGGCGGCGGGCGGGGAGCATCAGTGTTTGCAGAGCGGTGGGGAAATCGTTAGATTTATTTAGATGTGCAAACACCCAGAAAGACCCGATTCGAGCTTAAGGGGCGCTCCTGGTTACTCGTTACCAGGGTTTTGATCGCTTGCTTAGGAAGCAGCTCCTGGCCAACACATTTTAAGAGTCCAACTCCATGTTTTATTCCGAAAGATCCGCCCTCACCCCCATATTACAATGTGAGTGTGTCTGTCACTGTGTACTTCATGGTGATTTGTACTTTAATGCAGCAAATCAGTAAATCACCCCTCTTTTTGTCATGTTAAACCTTGTTTATTGGTGGAAGAATAAAAGAGTTTAACTACCTAGTAAAATTAATTTCAGCAGCAACACTGTTAAAAAAAAAAATATTACCTGTAAGTAGTTACAGGTAGTATAACCTCTGTCTCAAGTTTCCTCTGCCTTTTTTTTTTTTTTCATTTTCTTTCTGCAAACAGGTACTATAGCAGATTCCGTATTAATTTTTTAAAACATCAGCCATGGGTATGCAGAGAATTGTATTTTTTTAGGCATCATCGGAGAAATGATTTCTGGCAAAGCCTGGAAAGATCTTAACGTGGTAGCATCCAGGAGAGAAAGGGGCTGTCTTTGTTAATAGATGGTGCCTGGGAAGTAGAGAAACTGAATGATTGTCTATATCCAATAGGGAACAGGAAATATTGCTTAAGACGGTATAAGCACTTGAAAGCAACTTCAAAAAAAGGGTATACTTTTTTTTTTTTTTTGAAAGGCAAGGTTAGGATGTGTAAATCGAGGGCTGGCTCAGGGTGGGAAGAAGGGGAAGCAGAGGAAGAAGGATTGTTCAGGGATGTTGGTGCTGGGAACCATCCGCAAGCAAACGGATTTCTACGGAGGGAATCGAAGTCAGGGGGCTAGGGGAGGAAAATGGCTGGAGAGCCTGGCAGCCAATGAGAAAGCCCACCAAGGACCAGCTGGACCCTGCTCTAAGCCTCAGGTATTCGCTCCTGGCACTTGCTGGATGTGCGGACACACTCGGCCTCCTGATAAGGAAGATGATGACACTTTGGGAGAGAAACAGTGTCCCTCACCCCTCTAACCACACTAGTGAACCTATGCAAAAGTTAACTGCGGGGGTTTGGTGTCCGCCCCTTCTGGACACAGGCGGTCCTCAAATTCAGCCATTTGGGGTACTGCCAGGAGGGGCTCTCAGCCAGGGCCCTGCCCTCCCGGAGAAACCGATGCCGGTCGGGGAGAGGGAGTCTGACCTCTACGCAGTCCTTTATAAGTCGAGAGGGCGGGACCGAAATTTACCCGCTCGCGTCCTAGGCTGTCCCGGTGCGGTCGATCTCCGAGGGTATCAGGTCGTGCGTGCGAATTTGGGGGGGTGTGACAATAATGGAGAGATTAGACTCAAATTGCTAGCCAGGTCGGAGTCCCATCGCTAAAGGTTGTCTCTTTGTCTCTACAGGACTCGGCGAGGCGTGGGGCCACTCGAGTCGCACCAGCCCTTTGGACAACGTGGGCAGAGAACTGGGCTCCCATTTGCTCCAGGTAGTGGCGCGTCAGCACACAGGCTTTGAGGGCTCAGGTGCCTGGCCCCGCACCCGGCTTCTTGATCTTTAGGGAAATGGGATGGGTCCCAGACGTGGCTTTCTTGCAGTCCCTACAGCTCCTTCCAAAATTAAAACGTTGAGCTCTTAACCTCATTGGGTGAGGATGGCACCTCTCCAGGCAGAGAGGGAGGCAAGGTGACAATGAGCACGCTAGGTTTAGAAGGGAGTCCCTCAAGGTCCCAAACCAGGATGGCTGAACCGAGGGAGGTGGCCATTTGACACCATTCCGCCAAAAGAACCGAGCACGCTGGGCCAAGCTGCAAAACCACCAGAAATGAAGGATTTACACAGGAATAACGGGAATCTGGTAGAAACGCCCATCAGTGCTTTCAGTCCACACATTCCAGATCCAGCTGCGCCTGCAACTCTTTCGTCTCCTCCCTGTAGTTGCGAGCTCCCTCCTCTCTCTCCATGAGATCTCACCCCAGGCCAGCCCAGCCCGCATACAGACCCTAGCCTACAGACATACAGCTCCCCAGGTAATGAGTTTACCCAATGTGGAGGCGCCCATTACAGCGTTGTTTGCAGTGTACACCGTTTTAAATTGCCCGTTGCCCGTTTAAGTCGCATAGCAAATATTTAAAATAGCAAAACTCCCTGTGGCATTTTTAGGCTTGACACTTGTCTCCCACCCTCTACCCCCTTATCATTATCCATGTCCACCGCCAGCTCCTCATGTGGGAGCCTCAGACCCAAATAGCACCGTGAGACTCTGAGCGGCTTCTTCCCCGTGGGCCGGGCAGGACCCGCATCTCATGTCTTCCCCGTCCCGCTGCTGCTACTTTGTACCCCCCCCCCCCCGCAAGTCCTGGAGACAAAAAGAGATTCTAGTGCCACAGAGCACGGAAAGGCCAGTGTAAGCATTCCCTCACAGGCCTGGCCTGTGGCCTCCACACCTCTGAATTAAACAGAAGGGCCTTGTCAGTCTCCTTTCTCAGAGACACCTTCGTCAGTTGTTGCTCAACGACACACTCCCGCCATCTTTCCATGCTCCCCTCTAAGGTCCCTCATCAAAATAAAGGAAAGAACAAAACCCAAACAATCTTCCACTCCTCCCAGTTCTTGCCCCGTCTTTTCTCTCTCCATGCCACACTTCCGGAAGAACTTAATTATCCTCTCAGTTTCCTCACTCACCTTGCTCCCCTCACTTCCACACCCCTGCGGTCTGGCATCTCTCCTAACTGTTGTGCTCTGCCAGGCTCTATCACCTTTTGATATCAGCATAAGGATGCTCATCTCTTATCCTGCCTGACTTTGTTTATTCCACAAATATAGGAGGGCCAAGTATGTGCCAGACAGAAAGTCCTGCCCACATGGAGTTTACATTCCAAGGCCAGCAGCCTTGCCAACCCAGACAGGGACATGACTAGTATAACAGGTGCTGTGGAGAAAAGTAAGAAGGGGGAGGGAGGGGCTGGGTTTGAGTAGTACCACTTAAAATGGGGACATTGCAGAGGACCTCACTGAAAAGAGAACCTCTGGGGAAATCCCTGACAGAGGCAACACTGCTTACTCAACATTCACTCTCTCCCTTGGCTTCTAAGGTAGCACAATTTCCTAGATTCTTCTCCCTCTCTGCTCGCTCCTCTGGTTTCCCCACTGCTCTCTGGCTGCAAATGCTGGCATTTCTCCAAAGTTCCACCTCTGTTTCTCCTCTCACAGCTTCAAGGCCTCAGGGTAATCTCAGCCAACACCATCACCTCAACTTCTTTCCCACATTTGCATGACTCCAGCTGGTTTTCAGTCTAGACACCCTTCTGGAGCTCCAGACCTTTCTCTCTTACTGCCAACTGGATATCTGCATCAACCTGAAGTTTAGCATCTCCAAGACAAGGATTCATTTCTTCCCTCCTCCAGTCTTCCACTCATAGAAAAACTCACCATGCTTCCCTAAATTTTCAATCTGGGCTTATGGTGTTATCCTCTATTCAATGACCTTGAAGTCACTCTAAGCTTCTCTTTCTGCCACTATTAAATTCCACAACTAGAACCATCTTTGACTTAAACTCTCCCTCTTCCTCATCTGCCTGTGACCACCCAATTTTAGGGTCAACCACCTCTGAAATCTTCATCCCCACTTTTTCCCCCTATAGATCACTGTCCACATTCTGCCATTAAAAATCAAAACAAAATGAAATATAGACACTAGCGTGTGCACGCACACACCCCTAAGCATGCTATTTCCCCTCCTTACCTGCTTAGAAACTGCTGGAAACCTGATGCCTACAGGAACATCTCTGAATTCCTCTGATTGATATCTCAAACTCTCCGAAAACCCGGCACTGGTGTACTTTCTTAGCCCATCTCTGGCACACCAAGTACCTCATGCCTGAGTACACCAGATACTCCCTCCTGCCCCCCAATCCCTGCCAAGTCATTCCTTCTACCTAGGATACCCTTCCTCTCATCTCCAGTTCAAACGTCCACTTCAAGGCTCTGTCAAAGAGTTCCTCTGAGGCCCTCTGATTCTCCCCCAGGCCTCTGGCCACTCAGCCTCTGGGCCCCTACAGCCCTGTCTCTTTAGCTGTGCTGTTATCATGTCTGTCTTTAGCGGGTCACTGCTGCTGGACTTCCAGCAATTTGAGAGCAGAATCTGACACATCCTTATGTCCCCACTGCCCGGACTAAAGCCTCATTCACAGAGATAGGGGGATAGGGAAAGTCTAGGATAGGAGTTTCTTTCACGGAAAGTCTGTCAGTTTGATGCATCAATGTAAGCACACACATATGTGAACACTATACCACTACTCTTACAGACTTGCTGCCTGGAAAGCCTCTCATTTCCTAAACCCCCTTTCCCAGATTCTTTCTGGAGCTACTAGGCAGCTGCCTTCTTTCTGTCTACAAACTTTTCAGACTACCAGCCCTTCCATATGGCTCAGTGCCCATTTCCCAAGCCCTGCTGGTACTCTTTCCATTATAGGATGCTGCCATTATGGAGTCCTCCAAGACTGACACAGGAAACCTTTCATTCTTTCAGTGATCATCCAAGAACATCCCCAAGAACCTACCCACCTCTTATTGTAGGCTGTGGTCCCTGTGCCCTATGTGTGTGTGTGTGTGTGTGTGTGTGTGTGTGTGTGTGATAGATATCCATTATATCCATATAGATATAGATATCCATTTTGGTGGATCCTGAGTCTTGGAGGGCAGTAGTCTTGACTGCTCCTTCCTCCGGGCGTCTCCCAGTGGGCCACATATCCCAGATGCTTACATATTTGGATGAACAAGAGAGGGACTCTTGCGGCAGGTATTCTATGCCTTATGTCCTACCAGCTTCTCTACCCTCTCTGTCCACTCTTCTGGCTGAACATCTCTCGTGTTCAGCCCCATGGCCCAGGGGGCTGACTATTCAACTCTGTTTCTATCTCCCTAGACCCTGGATGGCTTCATCTTTGTGGTGGCCCCAGATGGGAAGATCATGTACATCTCAGAGACAGCCTCAGTCCACCTGGGTCTTTCTCAGGTAGGTGAGTGGTCCATACCTCCAGCCTTCCATGTTTATACTGAGAGCTGGAGACCCACAGTAAGGGTCGGGGTGCGTTCCCAAAGCTCTTATATGTGCATTTCTGGGACTGGAAACATCTCAGCTGGCAGATCTGCGTCTCCTTTTTCCTCTACTTCCCTATTCTCACCCCTTATTCTGTTACCTTTTAGAGTTCCTACCATAAGTCAAACACCATGGGTGGCGGTTGCTTACTAAAGTCTAAAAATGTCTAAAAAAGTCTAAAGATGTGTTCACTTGAACATTGTCAGATAACTACTACTGCTAGTACTACTATTACTGTAATTACTATTACAGTAATGAGGAAGCTGAGGCTTAGATAGACTGCAATAGGTAGCCAACCACACAACTGGGTTAAAACTCAGGGCTGACCCTGAAGCTTTCGCTCCTGTCCTCACAGCCCTGTAGACACCCTGGTCCAATCTTCTAGCCCTGCACGGGCATTCCTCCAACTCCGAGAAGCTGATACCCCCCTCTTTACAGGTAGAGCTGACTGGGAACAGCATTTACGAATACATCCACCCCGCGGACCACGACGAGATGACCGCGGTGCTCACGGCCCATCAGCCCTACCACTCTCACTTCGTCCAGGGTAAGCGGCGCGAGCCTCTGACACTTGGGCCCATCTCCCTTGGCTTGTGGCTTTTCCCCCCGTAGGCAAGGCAAGGGCGGGGGCAGGGACTGGGTCGCGGCACCACCCTTCTCCCTGGCTCACAGCCTGCCCCTCCCTCCGCTCCTCTCTCCCAGAGTATGAGATCGAGCGCTCCTTCTTCCTGAGGATGAAGTGCGTCTTGGCCAAGAGGAACGCGGGCCTCACGTGCGGTGGCTACAAAGTGCGTGGCTGAGAGGGACGGTCCGACCCGCGTGTAGGGGAAAAGGGCAGGACAAGAGGAGCTTGCGGCGTGGGAGGGACATTGCTGCGTCCCCGACTGCCCCGACGGCATCCCCACCCCCGCACGGGTCGCAGCGCTGCCTGCCCGGGAGCACCTCGAGAGTTGTTGTCATTTGTGAACACTTGGCGGCTACTAAGTTTTAAGACTTAGTTTCACTGTGTCCGGTTAAGGCCGGGCCGCTGGGACTCTTAATCTGGGGCTTATAATGGGCTTTAGGGGTGTGCAAAGCGTCTGAAATGGTGGGCCATTTTTGCGGATTCTAGAGTTTACGCACAGCGTCAGATTCCGACCCCAAGGGGTTACGAACCAGAGCTTTAGCTCGAATCCATGGTTCTCCGGTTCAGTGAGATGAAGCACAATTAGAATGCGGGTTCCAGAGCCCCACTATCCGCTTTTGAGGGGTTCGGGTCGGCAGGTGTTGCCAGGCCTCTGCATTTTTACACGCTCTCAGGTGGATTCTGTGGGGGCAGGACAGTCATTTCCTTGAGACGCTGGAGCTCCAATAACTGTGGACCTCTCAGTGCGGGGGCGAGGCCCACCTGGCCTTTGTGGCCCCGGGGAGTCGCCAAGTATTTCAATCCCTTACCCACCTTTTTGGATTCGTTTCCGGGTTGGGGCTGAGTCTCTCCCCCACCTTTCACCCTCCGCTGCAGGTCATTCACTGCAGCGGCTACCTGAAGATCCGCCAGTACAGCCTGGACATGTCCCCCTTCGATGGCTGCTACCAGAACGTGGGCCTGGTGGCCGTGGGCCACTCGCTGCCTCCCAGCGCCGTCACGGAGATCAAGCTGCACAGCAATATGTTCATGTTCCGCGCCAGCCTGGACATGAAGCTCATCTTCCTGGACTCCAGGTGGGGGGCCGAGGCGGGAAAGGATCACGCTAGTGGGAGAGGGGTCTTGCTCAGTGACTGAGAGCTCTTCCTCGACCTTCTGAGCCCATTTTGCAGACGGGGCGACTCACGCGGCCCTGCGGAGGGGGGCGGGCGCCCAGGTCTGAGATGGCTGTCCGGGGCGGGGGGGGGGGGGGCTCTCCGGCGCTCTGAGCTCATCCGCGAGGACTGCTCTCGGCAGAGTGGCGGAGCTGACGGGGTACGAACCTCAGGACCTAATCGAGAAGACTCTGTACCACCACGTGCACGGCTGCGACACCTTCCACCTGCGCTGCGCCCATCACCTGCGTAAGGCACCGCTGTTGCCCGCACGGGTCTAAGCCCCGCGCGTCGCGGGGAGGGGAGAGGGCGTGATTTCAGTCCGCAGTGAGCGGAAGGATGGGAGCCCTGCTCGCCGGGTGGTGGTGCGAGGCCCTTGCCAGGGAGCGGCTGCTCCAAAGCTGAGACCAACCTTGTTTCTCTCATGTCCGCGGGAAGAGTTTCCGAGTTTCTGGGTAAATTTCCCCCAGGAGGGGTTTTATGCTTCCCCTCCTGCCCGCTGCAAACCTCACTGAAGACAGGAATAAAAACTGAAGCTAGCCCACTTGACTCACGTGCACCGACCTGCTTCAGCTTTTGATAGAGCTTTGCTTTGAACTTAATTTCGAGGAACAGGGACCCTGAGTCTCTGAGTTCAGCTGCCCAGACCCCACCTTCCTTAGTTAGAAAGCTGAAAGGGGAAATCCCCCAATTTTAAGCGTCCCCCACCTCTTTGCCAATCGCTAGGGACTGGAGGACGTGATGCAAAGTAACAGAACAATCTATTCCTTTGGGAATGTAGGGGTTGTCTCTCCCTCCTGCCTGGGCACGATTAGGGCCCATAGGGACCCGCACTCCCACCGCCAGGGGTTGCATTTGGGCCGAATTAGCAGCTGATTCTTCACTCCCAGCAGCCTTTTGTCTCTCCCATCAGTGCTCGTGAAGGGGCAGGTGACCACCAAGTACTACAGGTTCCTGGCGAAGCACGGTGGCTGGGTATGGGTGCAGAGCTATGCGACCATCGTCCACAACAGCCGCTCCTCCAGGCCACACTGTATCGTCAGCGTCAACTATGTCCTCACGTGAGTGCAAGTCTGGAACACTTCGCCCACTCCAGGCAACCCTGGTCTCCAAGAGGGTGGTGGGCACTGCGGGTTAGAGGAGACTGGGGTCCACTGGGGCGCAGGCAGGTTCTGACCCCACGGCAGGCTGTGCTGGGAGGCGGCAGCTTGAGCACGTTTATCTTTACAAAGTTATATTCCAAGGAAAGATTTAGGAGTTTTTCCATCTACAGTCTATATTTGCTTCCTGCTCCCGATCTCTCTTTTAACCTTTTAAGCGAACTCTGCATTAAATAAAACTTAATGCGGCAGAAAGAAAAAAGAGGGAGAGAGAGAGGAAAGGGTCCGACGTACGGAGCCATTTATGGTTAACAAACAGGACATCTGTTTCACTTTTTCAAATCTGGGTTTGAAGTTCTTAATTTTAACCAGAGACTCCAAAGTTAAGAGTTCTGAGAGAATGATTCTTCCGTTGAACCGCAATGGGGGTTTAAGTGACCAGGCGGGTGTGAATTTAACCTCCAGAAAGCAAAGGGACCCAGGCTAATGCCACGAGTCTTGGCGGGTGCCCAGGCCCCATGCGTTCTGGGACCACCTCACTAGGTGAGGAGCTGGCGTCGGGGTGCCAGCAACGGGCACAGTTGACTGGGCTGGACGGCCTTGGTGGCGGCAATGGAACCTTATTCTTTCTAGAAACAATAATCATTTCTGGTCCGTGGTGTGGCCCGGCAGGCTGATCACGTGGCCTGGTGTGCGGCTGGTGAAGAAAGCGCCTTCTGTATAATGTTTGTGAAGTTGAATTGCTCAGGTTTGAAGCCTTTATGAAGAGCCCTTTTGTGTGCACAGTTTCTGGGTTTTTTTGGGTAGTCACTGAAATTCTTGTGATTTTAGGGGACCTCAGGAGTTATTTGCTCTGGAAGCATTGACAGACCCAGCGCTTAGTAGAAATGCTATTTTCTCATTGGGAAGTTAGTTAAGGGTTTCTATTTGGAATCACAATATACTAATAGGCCACGAGGACTCTCCACTCATTCTACCTCGTTTTAAATCACCAAATTAAAAATGTAGTGCTTGAAAATATGGTGCTTGGAAATAGACTATTTACTCTGTGGCCTGTTTAATAAGAAATTTTAATTCAATAGACTTCAGAAATGACTTTGGTTTAAATGAGGATTCAGTATTCAAGAATAATAGCTGGTTATTAAGAGGAATCTTTTTATTCCTTTCATTTAATAAATGGCATTAAAATAAATACTGTTGGGTTTTTGTAGTAGCAAGAAAGCTGTGGATTTTAATACAGAGCCGAAAACATACCAATATTTTGGGTATCATGAAATAAAACTGTATTTTATGAATGCATTTTTTATATTATCAAAGTACACATAAGGGAAAATGACAAAGCATAATTCATAAAATAAGCCACTCTGTGAAGCAAAAGTATTAAGGAGTGAAAAATTATGTCTGCTTACCATGGAAAGGAAATGGACATTCTTTAAGAAGGTGCTTTGTATGGCTGAGACATCACAATTCTTATACATGCACTCTGTTCTCTGGTGGGTGCCTGTGGTTAGTAATCATTTTTTATCAAACAGCAGGGTATATAGTCACACAGACCCACATAAATGATCAGAATGCAAGTTAGACCTCCCAAAGGGTAAGCTTAATTTATGTTTGGAGTCATTTTGAAATATTCTGTTTTGTTTTCCAGTGGATAAGTGTACTTCCTTTCTTCTGTTGACTCTGTCCTTCTTCAGTTCACACACTTTTCCAGAGCTGCAGGATTAGGCTACCAACTTTATATCAGATTAAAAAGATGTAATGAGGATAAAATGATTTTCAGAAGGAAAAATAGCATGGCTCATATTTTTCTCAATGTTTTATACCTCGGAATGAAAATGGAAATAAACACACAGAAGCACGCAAGATGAAAAGCTGAAATTGATTACCCTTTTATGAGCCTCAACTCCAATCCTTTGTATAAAAATTCTTAAGACAATTTTTATAGCTGCAAATGTGGAAACTGCCTTAGACGAAATGTCATCAAGTGGCTCTGTGTGTGTTGACAGGATTTTCATAATGAACAGGTTGCAGTTTGTTTGATGTGTATATCACACATCTGGCTGGAAGTTACTAATTTACATTGTCTTAGCAAATTAAATAGATGGCTATTGATTCTCTATGGTAGCAGTGAACTACCACATACATTTGTTCTCAAGGCTAGTTCTCTTTGCAGCCTGAGAATGATAAGTGAATTCTTTCCAAATATACTACCTCAAACAATGTACTTAAAACCACAATTGGGCAGGCCAGATGTTTTCCCAATTTAGACATGTTAGTAGCATACATTTTTCAGGGATTGTCGTATCATGAAAGTAGAGAGAATTTTAAATAAGCATTGGTTAAATGAAGGAGTGACATTGATGGAAGCTGCATTCATAAGAAACTCATTTTTTCAAATTTCCTGATGGCCAATTTATTGTTGAAGTTAAAACATGCCTAGAAATACTCATCATTATTATCTGACAAAAGTGATGATGAATAGAAATATTCAGTAACCTTGTTCTAATAAGCAGTCGCATCTGCGAATACAGGCATTTTAGAGGCTGAGGTAACCGTCTTTGTACAACCATCACACACGAGTTGGTGTTCTGAAAATCTACAGAAGAAAGGGAGAGGACACTATGATTAAATTTTTTAAAACTCTCTTAGTTTTTCTCTGGGTGCTTGAGGGTCCCTAAAGCTTATACAGCTCTTCATTAAAACTCAGAAACAAAAACAAAAACAAAACAAAAGGCTTCTCTCAAACCAAAAGACTGACCAGTTCGTGATTTTCTGTAAGACACACATACCTGTTAGCTTTATGTTCCACATTAAAAAAAAAAAAATCATTCTTATAGGTCTTGAGTGCCCATAGGCTTTGAAATAAGTGTTCAGTAGGACAGGCCACTCTCCCTGATTATTTTCAGGAGGGTAGATGAATGGAGATACTGTCTAGTAACACTGAATGTTGGGGAAAGTCCAGACAAGTATGAAGAGTATAAGGAATTCTGTGTAAAAACTGAGTAATTTTCTTAAATTCATATTTCCTTGGGTTTGTTTAATTAGTAGTACTAAATATTCATAGCCAGTTCAGATGGAAAACATTAGTACTCAATGTGAAGAAAATTGAAATTGTAGAACACCCAATAAACTATGAAAAGTAATTTCTAGAAAAATTAACAAGAATCTTGATTCTTTTTAGGTTATTAAACTTCATATGTTATAAAGATAAAACTTTAAAAATCTACTTTTAAGGATAAATCGTAGAAGTATAAAAATCACATTTTAAAATGTTTAAGGACATCAATTTTTCAAACATACAGAAAAATTGAGAGATGAGTACAGTGAATACCCACACATCGTCTATAATATAAGCCATTTTTGTTTTATCTCCTTTTCTATCTATATGTACATCTATCTGTATGTGCATTTTTTTCCACTAAATTATTTCAAAGTAAGCCACAGACATCATGATTCTTCATCTTAAATAATATTCTCTTACATAGTCACTGTACCATTTATAGCAGCACATGTGTGTAGAAGGTTACAAAAATGTTCGTGAGATCTAGTTTACTGATGCCATTAAAAACAATCTGGGGCGCCTGGGTGGCTCAGTGGGTTAAGCCGCTGCCTTCGGCTCAGGTCATGATCTCAGGGTCCTGGGATCGAGTCCCGCATCGGGCTCCCTGCTTGGCGGGGGGGCCTGCTTCCCTTCCTCTCTCTCTGCCTGCCTCTCTGCCTACTTGTGATTTCTCTCTGTCAAATAAATAAATAAAATCTTTAAAAAAAAAACAACAATCTGTCACTGACATTCATCAAGTACTCACTGATATATATGACCTCAGTAGGTTGACTGATAGTTGGTGTTTTGTGAGGGGACTTCCGTGGGATATAGTTGCAAATGCTAGTGTATTTTAAATTAGACTTCTAGTAAGAATTATAAGTTAATACAATTCTGACATTGTTCTCTGGAAAGTAAAAGAGAGAGATTTTGAGAGTTATTTTGGTAACTTGGGAATCACAGACTTAATATCTTTAACCATTTTTTGTTGGTGAGGGAGGCTTCTCTGCTTACATCCTAAGTTTAGGATTGAACGTTGTTTTAGTGGAAAATGTCACAAACTGCTTTAGAGTGATTCATCGAACACATAAGAATTTTCTATGTTAAAATTTCTATTTCAGTGTTATAAAAAGCAGAACAAATAGACAATTTGAATTAGTGGTCTATGCAACACTACCTGCTAAGTAATCCTTTGCATTTATAGAAAAGTTTGGGCAAAATGCCAAAGGAGACATAACTTCCTTCATGTAAAAGAAAAAAAAAAGGGGTCTCTACATTGTAATTATTGCAGGTCCAATATTTTTGCTTTTCTTTTTATAAAACATCTGTAGTTCCCACATTTATTTATTTTTAAAATATTTTATCTTTTTAGTTACCACATTTAAAAAGGGTCTTTAAGTATTAACATATTCTGTGACTATAAAGCCTTATGTATAAATTTATCACAAGGCAGCAGATGTTAAAATATGTTCATGTTAGTTTGCTCTTTCAAGTGTATTAATAGTGCTGAGTGAAGTTCAGCATTTAAATTAAAAATTATTTTTTTATTAATTTAAATTGTTATTACTACTAAGAAAGTTTAGAAAATGCTTTTTAAAAACTTGACCAATAATATATAAAGTTATAGAAATAGATTTTATTTCTCTGGTTAACAAAACCATTTTTTATATTATAAATAATGTCAAATGAAGTGCCTTTTGACTTAACAAGCCATAGCAAAATATAAAATAATTTACTCACATGCTTTGGATTTGTGGAGCACTTGTTGCTTGGATTTAATTTTTTGATCATTAAAAATAATAATCATGCTCTAATGTATACCCGTAAATTAGATTGATCCTTAATTGTGTTTAATCTTTATTATAATAATATTGAACATCAAAGCCCCAGTTGTCCTTTTTAAATGATCTTTTAAGTAAGTGACTGATTACAGAAATGAATTGAGGACACATTTGTATAAATGGTAATTTTTAACAGTAAAAACTATTAATAGTAATTAATAGTGATTTTATAACTACTAAAACACTTTATTAAAAGAAAGTGCTCGGGGATTTAGTCTGTGTTATAGTTCATACCACCAGTACTTACTTAAATAATGTTATCCGTCATATCCTTTCTACTTATTGTAATTTTTTAATCAAAATGATCTGTATTTAGTTTTGAATTCATCATTTATGTACGAATTTTGTATTATTATTATTATTATTACAAATGCTGAATATAGCATAATTACAAAAGCTGAGTATTTCTTTCAAAGAGCTGTCACATTCATTACCTAGTTTGCTCCTTTGATAGCTCTGTATGAGGGTGAGGGCAGGGATTTTCTAGGTGAGGAAACTGACATCATATGCCATATGCCAATAAGTGGGGAAGCCAGGATTAAAGCCTGGGGTATTGACTCCTACTGTATGCCAGGTTTCTCTGTATGAAGGTGGTGGGCAGAGGTAGTTGCAGGGGAGAAAATATCTGGTAGAGAGGGATGGATTTAAATGGGTGAGGCCTGTGTTCAGCCCACCCACCGTCCAGATAAGCTTTCATCTGATCTCATGATAGAAAATTAAAAAGCTGTTTCTCTGTTGCTGCTTCATAAATATGTACAGATATTGACAATATAGTGGTTTAAATTTAGCAATGCTCTTTTCTTAGTCACATTCAATTAAAAATATATCTTTCCCCCCCTGTCTCACTAAGGACATTTTCATTTTATAAGAAAAAAATGTGGCCTGCAAACATTTCAGTTTCTCGCTGAGTTCCTTGCCTTTAGTTTACATAGATACATTCTTGCTATTCCTAAGTATTTCATTTCTGCAACCAGATTTAAGATTTTATGTTTTTGTTAAATGTGTTAAAACAAACGTCAGTGGATTGGCAAGCTAAATCATCCTTTTCATCAGAGAAGACACAAATGACCTCCCATGGCAATGGGGTATTTCCTAAATAGTGTTCCGCTTTTGAGGTTCCTGGGTGGCTCAGTGGATTAAAGCCTCTGCCTTTAGCTCAGGTCATGATCCCACCATCCTGGGATTGAGCCCCACATCAGACTCTCTGCTCTGCAGGGAGCCTGTTCCTCACCCCGCCTTCCCCCCCCATACCTCCCCACCTACTTGTGATCTGTTAAATAAATAAATAAAATATATATTTTTAAAAAGTAGTGTGTGTGTATATATATATATATATATGTATATATATACTAGTAGTGTATATATATATATATTTTTTTTTATATATATTTTTAAAAATTTGAGGGAAAATGGCAGAAAATGGTGTCTCCTGGGGATTCTGTTGGTGGAGGGAGGCTTGGGATGCAGAGCCTCCCAGCATAAGTGAGTCATTCTTGGCCCTTTGGCAATGCTGCTACTGGGCTGCTTCCCTCTCCCCAGGCTTCTCTGGCCTCCATTCCTTTCTTTGTTCTTGCCCTGCCTGACCTGGAGGGCGCTGAGTCACAGGACCTCTTCTTTAAAAGATTCCTATGGGGAGGCCCTTGGTATGTGCTAAATGACCAGCCTGACCACTCTTCTCTGGCTGTTGGGGCAGAAAGCGTTCTGATGGTTGCTTCTTATCATGGAACAACATGGTCATTAACTTCCTGAAGGCAGGGATATACATGTGATTGCAAATGGACAAATGCAAATGAAGCTTTACTGGTACTCCTGAGAAGTATGTTTTCATCTTCTGACTTCATTTATCTGACTTCACAGTTTGTTTCGTGAACACTGTTATGTTGATTCAAGGTGTGTGTATGTATGTGTGTGTGTGGGTGGGTGGATTATGCATGTCTTGATGATTTAGTAAGAGGTTGTTACTTATTTCCATGTATCCAATGCTTTCCTGTTTGTTCTCACGGGCTTGTGGCATCTTTCCAGGTGAGCAGGTAGTGATAGAAAATTCATCTGGGTTGAAGTGCCAGTGTCTATGCCTCAGTAGTCCTGCAGAAAGGATTGGTTAGAGTTTAGATGAAACCTGGAAATGTCTGAGTGCTTATCGGTAGAGGAATTTCATTCTGGAATTCCGTTCTGTCTTGAGGGGGTAACTTCTCCACTTCCTTCTCCTGCCTCAGGCATTCTGAGGTCTAGGGAGCTGGCAGGGGTGAGAAAGGTGGTCCATGGTGTTGGCAGGGCAAGGGGGGTGGTGAGAAGAGAACTTACTTTTATGGGGCATTGACAATGCTTAGGGTCTGGCCGAGGCTGGACCATCTGTTTACCATCTGTGACTTTTACTCTGGAAGGTTATATTGCAGTTGGATTGTGATTTTGTTTTTATAAAATCCCACAGTATCATTGGAAGCAACCTGCAAGGGAAAGGCATGGGCTTTGGTCTCAGATGTATCTGGGTTTGAATATGCTTTGCTGCGTTATAGCTACGAGACTCTGAGCACAGCTCTACTCCTTTGAGCCTCATTTTCCCCATCCGTGCAATGGGGATATTTTTACTCACCTTTTAAGGACTGAGGAAAATTAAATAAAATAATGTATATATACAGCACAGAACCTGGCAGAAAGCAGATGCTCAAAATAACTGTTGTTATCAGCTCTTGCCAATTATGTGATGTCAGCTGAAAAAGTTTGAAAAGGGAGGAGTGGTTCCCTTTTTAACTTGAATTGCTATATCTTCAAATTCACAAATATGTTTATCTTCCTTCCCCTCCCCAGTTCCTCAAGACACACATGTCCAAGTGTTGCGCTCTTTGTGGGTGATGGTTTCTATAGTTTGGTTAAACTCACCCTGTTTTTCATTGCTGTCGTTATGTATTCTACAGGGAGCTGAGCTTTGTGCTTGGAGGGAAGGAAGCCAATATTTATTGAGCACCTTATTTGTCCCAGGCAAAGTGGAAGGTGCATTACAGGGAAAAAGAAGGTTCTAGGAACCTAGCTTTTATCAAATTTCTAAAGTTAATTTAGTTGGAACCAATATTTGCCAACTTTACCAATGTCAGTAGTTATAATTTAAAGTGATTAAAACATGCAGTACTGGCCTTTTTGATGGTGTCCAGTAGAATGTTTGTAAATTTCCTTTAATCTGTATGGCCTGGGTTTGATTAAATCAAGTGTTTCAGAGAGTATGCCAGAGTGCAATGATTTGTTGCATGAATATACGAAGCAGAGGTCTTAGCATCTCTTGAGGAGTTTAAAATTTAGTTGGAAAAGTAGAAGAGTTCCATTTAAGTATTTAAGAACTCAGATTAGTACAGTTGGAAATGATACCCTTGGGCTATTTGTTGAGAGCACAGAATTCAGAGAAGCTTGAATGGTGGAGCTACCAGAGAAGGAGTAGAAAGTAGGGGCGGAAGGAGAGGTGCGGTCTTTTGAGATGGAACAGTGACAGCATCTTTGTCTCATTGTTCTTTTTTCCATGAACGTTATAGCACAATTAGTATTATTACTCTTCAAATTAGCTTCAGTGCTTGTCTCACTGTTCTTATCTGTGCTGGGTTTTCTTTCCTCCTCTTACCTTTTTGCCCTCAACTTTTTTGTTGGAACTGAGTATGTTTCATCTGGATTGGAAACTATTTTCTCTAAGCCTCTTACTTTTCTCAAATTAGTGCTAGCATATATTTTGAACATGTTCACCCAGCCTTAGTAATACTGTATGTGTGTGTGTGTGTGTGTGTGTGTGTGTGTGTGTATATATGTCTAGCATACGTATATATATGCCTGTATATATACAGGCATATAACACAGTTTTTAACATTTTAAGAGATGTCAGTATTCTGAATGGAAAGTGGAATCTTATTGAAACAAATACACAGTATTGCCACATGTATAATGGTCATATTTTAAAAATCATTTGTAGAAAAAAAATGTGAGGTATACATTAGGACAATGAACATCCGCAGAATGGATGAGAGAGAGGTGCAAAGAACCTGATTCTTTCGTTCCAGATTCGCAGGGCCAGAAGGCCTCCTTTGTCCTGTGTTTGACATCATAATCATAATGTTATTAGAATATGATGCAGTCTAAATCCTAGGCTTTTTAGAATGTTTTAACCCTGATAACCGTAGGGATATTTTACAAGGTACTTGTAATATGTTTTACAAGGTACTTGCAAAACGTATTATGAAATGAGCTATCTCTACTGTATTATGCAACATAGCTTAGTAGTTAAGAGCTTGGGTTATGGGTCTATTGCTTATTCAAATTCCAGTGCTGCTATTGGCTATCTCTGTGACTGTGAGCAAATTGCTTAACTTTTTTGTCTTGTTAATTTTTTAATCTGTAAAATGTGGGTAATAATAATAATATCTAGTTCATAGAGTCATTGTGAACATTAAATGAGAAAACGTGTGAGGTTCTTGGCTCTGCGCCTGACACAGAGTAACATCAAGTAAATATGAATTATTAGGGTGGTTGCTTCAGCGAAATTAAGTAAAATAATTTTTGGTTTGCCAGTAAACACAAAATAAATGCCTGTGATCCTTTGGGCTGAAGGAGGGAAAGCACGAGTCTTAGGAAGGCAGAGTTTTGCCCAAGAATGAGAAATCCCCAATCGTGCTGATCCATCTGGAATGGATTGTTAGATCCTACTTCAGATGATTAGGACTAGTAAGCCTTTAAGCATTCATAAATGTTTTCTTGAGCACCTATTATGTGCCAGGCATTGTGCCAAGTTCTGGGGATATCAAAATGAATGAGACAGTACCTGCTGTTAAAAGAAATAAGCACAAGTACAAGGTCTATTCCAGCTTGATTTCCCTATAGGCTTGCTGAGGATGGATTCATTCCTGGAGTGAGGGAAGCGCTTCCATTCACAATTAGAAGAAAGCCCCAAATGCCTTGGCACTGTTAAGGTCACCTGGGGAATAAGCTTGGAGGAGTGGTCAGACTCCCCTTGGTTAGGTGGTGGGGAGGGAGTGGAGGCAGTGAGAGGGGCTGAGCCCCTGGGGAGGGCTGTGCATGTGTGCCTTCAAGAGAGATCTTGATTGGCTGCAGGGTAGGGAGTCCATCTCAACTCTGACAAAAACACTGTTGCCTAAGGTGGATCCTGAGTATCTCATTTTGTCAGCCCGAGAGAGCAGTTGTGTGTGCCAAGCTGATTTTTAACCTGTTGCAATGATATTGAGCTGTTTTTTGTTCTGCTTTGAATGGAGTTTTTCAGTATTTTGTGGGGTTGACTCCTAATAGGATTAGGAATCTTACTGAGTTTTAAATGGAAGAATCACATTAGAGTCAAAATAGTCTTTGCAGATTTATTACATTAAAAAAAGTTTCTAATAATCTTAGGTCTTGGTAATATTTTTAACTTTCCTTTTGTAAGGAGTAATTCCCAAGCATTGCTGCCCTGCCCTGGAAAGACTATGTGATTGTCAGCTGCAAGCGAAGGCGGGGTGGGAAGATGCTCTCTTTGTTGTCATACTTAGAAAGGTCAGGGGGTAAGAAGGACTTACATTCAGGAGGCTGCTGCTTTATGCCAGATGCTCAGAGAAGCCAAGTAACTTAGCCAACACAACACAGCTACTGAGTTGACATGCTAACCCAGAGACAGGACTCCAGGGCCCACCTGATTTCCTCTTTGGCATGTGTTTAAGTTGGTAACCTTGTACTAAGGTGGACCATATGAGGGGCGCCTGGGTGGCTCAGTGGGTTAAAGCCTCTGCCTTCAGCTCAGGTCATGATCCCAGGGTCCTGGGATAGAGCCCCTCATCGAGCTCTCTGCTCAGCATGGAGCCTGCTTCCCTCTCTCTCTCTGCCTGCCTCTCTGCCTACTTGTGATCTCTGTCTGTCAAATAAATAAATAAATAAATAAATCTTAAAAAAAAAAAAGGTGGACCATATGTAATTGCCATTTCTTTACATTTAAAGCGGTCTAATATTGGCAGTTTCTTATGATTCCACCTAATATTTGGGAAGTAATAAGACACTTTGAAGAGCTTTTGCAAAAGTCTGTGGATAGTTCACTAAAAGAGTTCAATATGGGGTCTCCACCAAGTGACCTAATAGCTTCACAGAAGTTTTGATGTACTCAGAACCCAGTCAGCTACCACGCCATGTGCTTAATCCCTGGGTCGGACCTTACGTCCCCTTCGCCAGTTTAGGCATCAATAGTTATGACCTTTCCACAGAACAGCAACACATACCCAGAGAACACTATTTTATTTGGAACATCTAATATTTTACCAGGACTCAAATGGGCCTTGCTGTCTTTACTGGAATGATATTTTCCCTTTGATCGATTGTTAAATGAATAGAGACCATGAAAGGATCTCTCTCTCTCTTTCTCTTTTTCCTGGGGATTTCTTGTTCAAACAGAATTTGTTGTATCCACATCAGTAAAGCCGTGCTAATATGGGCTGCTGGCCAGATCGTGGAAATAGCCTCATTATATTGAACTGGATGTCATAATGGTCCCCATTAAGGTGGGATTCTCTCTATGTTTGTACTTTTAAACCCAAGTCCCTTGCCACTTTTTACATCTCTCTGAGAATAGCAACATTCTCTGGTAATACAATCTGAGAATGTGCTGCCTCTTGCCTCCTCCTACTGAAAACCATTACAAAAATAGAATCCCTGGTTCTGAGCATTTTTAGGGGTTTGTAGCTTGGTGCTGTTCCTCAGTCATTCATTTTACTGTCTGCACTCGTGATGACTATAAAGTGTTCCGGTGGCTGAAGGTAAGAACCCATGAGATTTACTTCTTTCGACACTCCCATTAATTGATATTGGTGTCCAAATATATGACAGGAAAAGAGCAGGGTTTTTTTTTTTTTTTTTTTGACACAAACCAAATGAAACACAAGTTTTTTCATTTTAATTTTTATAAGCTGTTCAGAGGCTAAGACTGTTGAAAGACAAAGCATTTCTATTAGCTGTTGAAATTTTACTGTAGTCCTGGCAAAGTGAAGCATTTGTTGTGCTGGATTTGGGTAATGGAACCCTGCAGGATTCCAGCTCAGGAATGCTGGAAGGATGAAGCCCACAAAGCAAAGGGCAGAGTGAGTGTCAATTTCATTCCTCCAATTACAGCAGTTAAAGAAATAACAAAATGCAGGGTAACATTTTATTGTGAGGGCTAATTGAAAATCAGGGGGAAATATTTAGGTATGCTATGTTATCATCTCTTTTCTATTTGTGTCTCTTCCCAGTTGACTCAATAGGACCTTCATTATGAACAAATCTCTATCATTAGCATTAGCTGAATTTTTGTTGTTATGATTAAGAGGATGGTAAGAAGTGTTGTAGAGTGTAGTCCTTCCTTTAGCAAATGGGACAGTTCTTGCATTCACACAGCAAGTCTTTCCCCAGTGCCCTATGGGTGCCAAGGTCTTTAGGAGGGTTGTAGTGTGACCAAGACTGACACGGTCCTTAACCTCATGGTGGATAAATTTTAGTAGGAAGAAACAGATAGTACCAATAAACAAATAAATATGTCCTATAATGTCAGGAAATGAAAGAATTAGGCAGGACAAGGAGATGGTGGTGGTAGAGAAGGCCTCTCTGAAGACTCCTGAAAGAAGGGAAGGAGGTAGCCATGCTGATACCAGTAAGAAGAGCATTCTCAGCCATGGGAAGCAAATGCAAAAGCCTTGGGGTAGAAACCAGCTAGGTGAGTAAGTCAATGAATGAGGTCACTGTAGCTGGAGCAGAGAAAGGGAGGGGAGGGGCATAAGAAGTTGATGTTAGAATAGGCAGGGTCAGACCATGCTGGGTCTTAAAGGCTTTGGGAAGTCACTGGAGTTTTGAGCAGAGGCATGGCATGGCATGAACTAATTTAAACTATGAAAAGGTCACCTGGCTGATGTGGCAAATAAGCTTTGGGAAAAGTGGAGGGTAGAGAGAGGGAGACTAGTTAGGAAATGATTGCCATTGCCTTGGTGAGGGAAGATGATGGCTTGAAAGAGGAGGTAGTGATGGAGGGTCAGATTTGGGATGTGTTGAAGGTAGACAAATGGGATTTGCAGATGAACTCTATAGAAGTTGGGAAAAAAATAAGGAGTCAAGGACAGCATCTACGTTTTTAGCCTGAGCAGCTTGGGTGAATGGTGGGTGGGAAGGAGCAGATTCACGGACAGAGGCAACAAGCAAGAGTTGTGTGGGGGCCTATTTAGAGATGCCTGTCATTCATTTGAGTGGAGATGTCAGGCAGGCAGTTGGATCTGGGTGCCGTGGAGCGGGGAGGTCTGGCTGGAGATGGGGGTTGGTCATCAATGTGTAAGATTTAAAGCCAGCAAGAGAGCACGAGATCCCTGGAGAGTGAGCTGTAACTGAGACGCAGCCTGAAGTCCAAGCCCTGTAGCTCTCCAGTGTTGTGGGATCTGCAGGAGCAGGTAGTGTCCCCAGAGGAGGCTGAAAGGAAGCAAACCGGGATGGGGTGGGAACAGTCTGGTGAGATGCGCGGTAAGGCTGGGCCCTGGGGAAGGCGGGAAGTTTGTCTTTGGAGTGTCCCCTCCCTTTACAGTGGTTTTCCATCTTCTCTGTGGGAATTTTATCTGATTTCTTTTGTTTTTCTTATCCCATATAACAACTGCCCCAGTTTTCCAATATGGTCCCCTGACTGGCAGCACGGGCACCCCCCAGGAGCTTGTTAAACATGCAAATTGCGGGCTCCACCCTAGACCTACAAATCAGAAACTCTAAGGGGTGGGGCTCAGCGAGCTGAGTTTGAAGGAACTCTTCAGGGGCTTCTGGTGCATGAAGTTTGAGAACTACTGCTGTAAAGAAAGTAGTCGGTAAATGGAACCAATGAAAAATCACAGATGAGACTTGACTCTTTTAACCTTTTCTGAGCTCTCTGTCTAAAGGCAAAGAGGTAAATATCTAACAGTAGATTTTAGGCATAAAACAATGGGCCATTCTTGGGACTTCTTTGTGGGGGCCAAGGAAATTTTTCAAGCCCTACAATTCATAAATGAAGGCAGATGCCTATTGTATCTCTGGTAATGAACTCTATGGATAACTATATAGTCTGTGTAGTATTATATAAGCTCTCTGAGTCCAAATATGAAGGCAATGAAAATTTGGGCATTTTGGTGGGCGATCCAAAATCTCTAGAGATAATTCAGAACTTATTTTGTTTGAACACTTATTTCGTTTAAAGTTGTTTATTTTTTAAAGATTTACTTATTTATTTAAATTATTTTTATTAACATTATTTGCCCCAGGGGTATAAGTCTGTGAATCATCAGGCTTACACATTTCACAGCACTCATCATAGCACATACCTTCCCCAATGTAAGATTTATTTATTTTACAGAGAGAGAGAGAGAATGTACAAGAAGGGGGGAGGGGTAAGGAGAGAGGGAGACAGAATCCTCAAGCAGAGTCCCCACAGAGACTGGAGCCCCTTGCAGGGCTGCTCCTGGGGCTTGACTTGGGACCCTGAGATCATGACCTGCGTTGAAATCAAGAGTCAACTGCTCAACGAACTGAGCCACCCAGGCGTCCCTGATTAAAGTTGTTTAAACACTACCAGACAGTTTTAAATAATACCTCATCAGCAAGACATATAATAATAATAATAATAATAATAATAATAATAATAATAATGGCAGAACATTCATTGAATTGTGAATTTTTATTCATAAAATACACCTCAAATTTATTTTAGCAATTTAAATAATAGAGTTTTATGTATATTTAGTCAAGCATTACAGTAGTAAGGGCTTAGGGAGATTAGAAATAAATGAATCCAATTAAAGAACACGTCTGTGAGATTTGATATGTCATAGGTATGAATGAACTGTTTGCACAGCAACTGTAAAGAAACCGTTAATGATTAACTACCTAGAAGAGGTTTAATCAAGAATAAATGCTATAGGACATATTTTAAAATATTTAAGTTAAACAAATGAAGATTTGTGCATTTGAAAACATCGCATCATGCCATCATTTTTGCTGTGTCTTTTCCTGGGGAGTTCAAAGTCTAAGGTTCTGCTTTTCTTTTATCTACAGACATGCCAGTTCCTTTGTGCTGTGCAGAAAAGGGCAGAGCTCTCAATGGTGCCATGAGGTTTAGCCTTGTGGGGTCTCTCCACAAAGTGTGGGGAGTTGGGGACCCTCTGGTCTTGAATATAGAATGCAAATTTCCCAGTGTTGTGGAAGATTATTTCTTCGTGATCACATGGACTTTTTCTGTTCCAGGAGTTTGTGTGAAGTTGAAAATAGGAGGTGTGCTCTTTTTACTCTTTCTGCCAGGGGGTTAGTTATAGGGTTTAGGAAGGACCTTTGTAAGGGTCAGAAGTGGGTGAGAAAGCTATTCCTGTGGAGAATAGAACCTCAACGAAATATAACTTGTTAGGTGGTGGGTTCCCCTATTACTTCTCTATCTTAGGTATTGACAAAATTCTAAAGGAAACACACACTTGAAAAGCGTCAGCTTAGTAAAAGGACAATGAAGGTGAGGGGGATGGGCACAGAGGGTGAGAAGGAGGAATGGAAAGACATGGAAAGCTGGGGCCAGAATACCTTGTATGCGTCTTATTTTCTATTTGGGAACATTTTTAAAAGTAAGAAAAACTCGGCTGGTATTAGTATTTTCTTTCTTTGTATTTGACCCCCCGCCTCCCCAGAAGAGGGCTAAAATTAGTGGTGTTGATTATAGAAAAGGAGACTGGCATTTTAAAATTTATGCCTTTGGTAAAAGAGACAGCACATTTTGCACTGAATTGTTTGGATCTAACTTTAAAAGACCAATACCTCCCTACCTGCCCCTCAACCCTGGCCCAACTTGGAGAAAATAAGAAACAAAAAAGCTGTAAGATCAATAGAATTTGGAACTTAGTTCTGTAGGATATAGTACACCTAAAACTTCACTAGCTCTAGATGTAGAATAGATTTCTGAGCATAAAAAATTAAGTTTTTCAGAACAAAAAATGTGGTCCCCAAAGTAGGGTTTTCTTCATTTAAACCATGATAAATATGCCATCTATAACTCACAGGAAGCTGAACTTTTTTAAGAAACTACATGGCAAGACTTTCTTTTTTTTCAATTATAAGCAATAATTTAGGTTATATTCTCCAAAGAAGGAAACATAGTCATAGAGTTCACATGAAGGTCTTCAGAGACAGATAATTCTGTAAGGTAGGAAGGGTGGAAAATAGATCAGAAAGTACATGAAATGTATAGGCACTGAGAGAGCATATGGACATTTGGACATTTTAAAATTATAAATGGTGTTCATGAGAAGCTGAACCTGTGGGAGAAGAACCTGTGGTGTTGTCCCTCCCATAATTTAATATTACTCACAACGAAGAAATCCTGGAAATACAAGGAAGAATAATTGGGGAACCATTTCAATACGAGGTGGGAGTGCCTGGTTTGCCTCAATTAGAGTTTCTTTTTCATGAACTCTTTTTTGATTATGAAAGTGATACATATTTACTATAGAAAGAATGAAGATAATACGGAGAGGTATAAAGGGAAGGTAAATAACATCTTTAACCTATTTTCCAGATAGTCACTGTTAACATTTTGATTTTTTTGTTTCACCCATACGTGTATGTAAATCCATGCATATTGGTACATGTTAACTTAAAAAGAGATAATTTTTCACTTTATCATTAGTATTTTTCATATCATTAGAATAAAAAAAATTGATGCCTGCATAATATCTTATCACATGGGTAGACCATAATTAAGTAATGGTTCTATTGTTGCTTTTTATTTACTTATTTACAATTAAATATAAGAAATTATGCTAAGTACCCTTGTATATAGACTTTTGATGCTTATCTCTGACTAGTTTCATAAGATATATTCCTAGAAGTTGAATTACTGGATTTAAGAAATGAACATTCTTAAGACTCTTTTTTTTTTTTTTTAAAGATTTTATTTACTTATTTGACGGAGAGACAGAGACACAGTAAGAGAGGGAACACAGGCAGGGGGAGTGGCAGTTGGTGAAGCAGGCTTCTCCTGGAGCAGAGAGCCCAATACAGGGCTGGATCCCAGAGCCCTGGGATCATGACCTGAGCCAAAGGCAGACGTTTAACAACTGAGCCACCCAGGTGTCCTATTCTTAAGATTCTTGATAAACACTTATGGTTTACTCTTTTTAGCATTAGCATATAAGAATGCTCCTTTACTTCACCTTGTCTTCATTGAGATTTTAGTGTCATTAAAATAAAATCTTTGTCGATTTGAGAGAGAGAAGTGACAAAAAATCTGAAAGCTACCTTAATTCATATAGGTTTTTACAAGTGGGCTAAAGTTTAAAAAAATTGTTCCTCAGCAATTTGTAGATTGTTTACATCCTTTTCATATTTTTCTATTTCAGAGATATTGTATTATCAATTTGTAGAAGTTATTTCTCTGGGGGTTTAAAGTACTATTCCTCCACACTCCTTCAGTACAGTTGTAATAGTTCCAAATAAATGGTTAAAGATAAAACCAAGTTAGCATTTTAGTTTAAGTATCACATATGCCATGCCTGAACCACAACTTGACCAAAAAATCAGTGCATTTTCTTAATCTGCATAATGCCAAAACAATAGCATGATTTGTTTCTTTAATTTAGGATCTCACAGAATATCAGGATGATCATTATTATTTATAATCTTGGAGTTTAAAAATCCCTCACATAAACTTACTTACTTAGTAGGTATTTTTTTCTTGTTTATGTAGAAAGATTTGCCAGTTTTTTAAAATTTTGGTCATTTGGATTTAAGATAAATAAAAGTTTATTGCATTGAGAATTATTTTGTTAATCAGTTGCGAGAGAGCATCTGCTCTCTGTAAGATATGGCACTAGACAGTAAACGGAGACTATCATAAGAGAAAGAATTTAAGAGATTGTTGTCTGATACACTATTTGCCACACTGTGTGACAGGAACTAGATGTGCGTTAGAGACCGTGTGAGCGTTAGAGACCGTGGCCGGCGTAGGCGCTGAGGGAGGAAGCAGGAAATCACTGTGGCCTCTGTAGGTAAAGAAACAATGTTTATTCTTCCGGTCCATGGACAGGGAATGGTACAGATGCATGTTGTGGCGGGTCTGGACTTAGCTATATTTCAACTTGTTGTCATGGGTTTGTACAGAGGTTTTCCATAATCTCTGTTGTGAGGATGGTTGACTTTGCTCCATCTCACCAAACTATTACAGTTTTTTACTGCTTCTTAGTTATTATTTGCCTCTTATTTACACCCCCTGTCTTTCCTTCTTGAAATTACAGTGTGAGGGTAGACTTTGTGCCTACGCCATCCCTCCCTCTTGTCGTGCCATCCTCTCCATAGCATGTTGGAGGAGACCTACAAAATAGAGGAGAAAGATGTTTCTAGGCAGAGGCAGTGTTTATGTAAAACCAAAGACTTTCGGGGAACTACTGAAATCACCAGAGCAAATGGAGAAAACCACAAGGAGCAAACACAAATCCACTTATTAGTATGAGACTATTATATTTCCAAGGGTGCCTTAGCCTAATTTCCCAGCAGATGTCTTCGTTTGTGAGCCTCTCACAGTATGGAATCCTCCTTATCGGCTCTCTCTGCTGGGCTCCATGGGAGCCTGAAAATGAAACATAAACTAGGTCTCTCTACTGCAGAGGTTTACCCAGTGGCCGGGCAGTAACTCTGCCAGAATATAAAGAAGGTCATGCACTTCGTGTGACAGTGATTCGAGAATCCAATTAAAAAGTTTAGTGTAAGACGCAGTCGTTCCAACTTAATCTGATCACACTTTAATGCAATCCTCTGCTAATTGTAGTCAGCGCCTTGGAGCCAAATCAATTGTATGTCTCTGTTTCCACGTTTTCCTCCGTAATTTGATCACCTTCAGCTGGTTTTTTTTTGTTTTGTTTTGTTTTTTTTTTAATAGCTCAATTGGGAAATCTGGCAACATCTTTTAAGAATAGCCACATAACATAAAGCCAGCAGAGACACTTCAGAATGTCCAGCTTCAAAAGTGACATGACAGCAGCAAAAAGTCACTTGTCTACAATGGAAATGCACTAGGAGATGGCAGAGTTGAAGAGGAAAGGTTCTTGGGAAGAATCTTGACTCACCACGAACTGAGAAAATGCTGCTGATTCCTTATCTGTACAATCACTGCAACTCACTTGAAGTTGGCAAATATAGTCATGCTGCTGTTGGCGCCATGGACACCAGTCTCCCAGTCAAAATGATAGAAATTATATTAATGCATTTCTCTGAAGCTAAAAGTACCTCTTAATGGTGAAGAGAGACCTCTTGTTTGCTTTGCAAGGGCATCACACTGAGGTCCCCTATGGCAAGTTGGCACTTACCTCGTGAGTGGTCATGGCATATCGCTGAAGGCCAGGAAGGCCAATGATGCAAAAATGGCCCCTTTTATTCTATTGGAATTTGAGTAATTCCAAATATGTACATGGCTATTATAAAGTTTAGAGTAGACTCAGATGGTTAATTCTGCAAATTGAATGATTTCTGACTGTCCATAATGGAATAAGAGGATTACTTTGGTCTGTGCAAATATGAGTGAGATTGACAAGCTGCAAGTCCTAGTGATTGCAAATTACCCATTTCACATTGCTTTTGGAGCCAGGGTACCGGAGGATGTCTGCAGCTCTAGTACAAGTCACTCAACGGAGAAAAACAAAAAACAAAAAACAAATGTAAATTGGTATCAATAGCCATTTTGAAAAAATATGCCCAAGGGCATATGCCCACAGTTCCTCTTTTGATATGCCCATTGTATCCTGGAGAACAGCGTGAGCTGCCCTCGTGAGGGGAGCCTGTGGAGTCCTGAATATGGTCTATGTGGCACTTTTCAGGAAAGCTTTACAAGTAGAGTAGGGCTGTGTCCTGTCCCTCCTTTACTAAAGTCACCTAAGTCTAATTCCTCACTGTACTCATTCCAGAGTCCCAGGGTTGTGCACCCAAGTATTTTATTTTGTCTTGCTCCACAGGGGAACATTGAACGGCTTTGCTAACTGTGGTGTGTGTGTGTATGTGTGTGTGCGTGCATGTGCACACGTGTGTGTGTGTGTGTGCGTGCGCACACGTGTGTGTGTGTGTGTGTGTGTGTAAGAGAGTGAAAGAGAGAGAGAGACAGGGAGAGATACCAGAATGTGCCTCACTGCTGAGGGGGTGGGGCGTCTGGGTTTGGAGGAGGGACATGGAACTCATAATGTGATTCCCATCAGCAACTAGACCTTTAATCTATACAAATGAAATGCTCCAATTTAATAGAATTCTAAAAGTAAAACAAATGCTTTGTTCTTAGTGAATCTGTCATTCAGAGCTGCTCTTGGCAGCACATCAACTGTACTTGAAATGTCTTTAAGTGGGTATTTTTTTATTGTGCTTTTCATCTTAACACATCTTTGAGTTGTTAGAGGAATAGGAAGGCTGAGTTCCTCTCAGTGTATCAGGTCTGTGCTACTCTCAAGACCCCATTTGCTTACTCAGCAGCAAAGAGCTTACCTTCATGAGTATTTTGGCCGTACTGCAATAGAGCTTAGAGACTAAGAAGCAACAGAACAAATTAATGTGAGTTAGAGGTAGAGAGGAAAGAAATACGGCATGAGGAGATGTTTGTAATAAGGTGTATTATAATCACTACCAAAGCGGAACTATTGTTTTGGGGAAGTCAGGTGCCAAAAAGCACCACAAAGTATGGAAGTAAAGAAGTAATACTTACTGTTTGTTGGGCATTTACTATGTCCTAGGCATTGTGCTATGAGCTTTCCATATAATTCTCTAAACCTTAGCATATCCATTGCTATGAGTTATAAAGAGGAAATTGAGGTCTAGATGGGTTGTCACACAGTAAGTGGCTCAAACCATGGTCCACCTGACCTCATGATATTTTTGTTATTTTTGGTGGATTCTTTATGGTCTTTTTAGATGAACAGCAAAATATTGACATTTTTATTTATCAAAGGTATTTGCATAACTCTTCTTATATTTTTTAGCATTTTCATGTGACTCTGTAGAATTTCAAGTCCTTTATCTGTTTTGAATTTTTATTTAAGCCTATCTGGAGTATTTCTATCATTGGAAACTAGGCAAAAACTTAGGGAAGACTTCTTCAGTAGTTGAGATGCATACTTCCAGTGCCTGATAGTGTATATGAGAGAAATGAATCCTTGTTTGCTCTCTGCTTATTGCCGTGAAGTCTCTGTGCTGAAATGTTGCATTAAAAGTGTGTTTTAAATTATTGTGTAATACCCCAAATTTTCAGGGGTGCAAGGTTTTTGCTATCAGTCTGGGTCCTGTCAGGCAGAGACTGAATGGATAGACCAACACTCACTTGACACAGGAGATGCCCAAGCATAGGAGCTCTACCTCCTGTCAGAGCCCACCTTGCTCACTGTCACATGCATGTGATCTCAGGGAAGATGGTCAGAGACTCACAGCCCAGAAGGTTCTTTTCTAACAGAGATATATTGTTGGGCTGTTGGTCATTAATAGTCACTGAGGAAAAGAGTCCTGTCTGAGTTGCATCTTCATCTTCTTCCTCTTCCAGATGTGTGAAATATTATGCAGTTGACATTGGAACATAGCAAAATGTCTCTTGACTCTTGCCCTCTAGGAACTTGGAACCCCGAGGAATGATTAGATATTATCGCTTGAAAAATAAGGTTGGAGGAGGAAAAGGGTATTTTCTGGTCCCCTCCCTACTTCCTGCAGGAACTGGCCTTGGTGTCTTCTTCCTGAGCACAGCAACTTAGTCCTTCTGTTCATTGATATCTCCCCAGGACCTCCACAGAGATACTCAGTAAACGTGTATTGAAGGAATGAATGGGGTTAGCAGTTGGGAAGGGCTTCAGAGGCAAGTAGGATTTAAGATAGTTCTTCATTAGAGGAGTTCTATAGGTATGTGTTGGAGGAGGAAGAGAGGAAAGTATAAGGTTAGTTTGGGGAGAACAATTTTGGGTGAAGTGAAGAGCTGATGAAGGAAAATTTTCATATATTGTCAGAAAAATAGGTGGGAACCACATCTCTAAATTTCAATTTAGAAACTGAATTTCTGACCAAGAAGTGCAAAGAGTCTGTGTTGTGTGTTTTCCTTGGGACATGATTAGAGTAATAAAGCACATCAGTCGTATGATTCAACTTCCCAAGCCTGGAATACATATCGCATGCCCACCTTCTAATTTTTTTTGCTTGCGTAGGATAATTTTTTTTTTAACTTGCCCTGAGTAAATGGACTATTTGATATAAAGTCATTGTAATTTGCTGACATATACCACTATACTGTAGTTTGTGGCCATGCTATTATTGAACCTATTTTAGCTGATTTCTATCAGGTATAATAGGTAGATAGATATTTCTATCTATGTATTTATTTATATATTTATATATATTTGTCTCTCTATATATTTCTATATATGTATATTCTATATATTTCTATTCCTTGTCACTCATCACTTGCTTGAATTTTCCTTTGCCTTTGCCTGATCTCTCTGTAGAAGAATAGGGAAAAGGAAGAGAAGGTAAATGAATATTTGCTGATCTCTGGAAATCTACCAATCACTTTAACATTTTGAACTTTATTAGTTTATTACATTTAATATACCTACCTTAATCCAAAGAGTATTAAAAATGCATGTAAATTTTTTTTAGAAAAGTGAACCCATTAGATAAAAGGAAAAATAAAAGAAGAAAAATAAAAGAAGTCAGTATTGCACAAAAATGCCTGCCCTGAGGTCTTTGTATACTTGTTAGAGGTGGTTACAAATCAGATTTGGGGCTCAGAGCTTTTTGACTTCCAGTGGAATGGGGGAAACATGATGGGTTATATGCTTCACGGTGTCTGTGAGATAAATCAGTTTCCCAGGAGCAGTCCAACTAGTTCTGGAACCTGAAAGGGAGCTCTCCCATGGGTCCTCATAAAGGAGACTAAGAAACATTTTATTTTGGCTGCCAGTGGGAAGGGTTGATATCTTCTTGTGGAAACTGAGGAGTCAGTCAAGATTCTCTCTCCTGACGCGGTCTGAGGTGATAACTGTGGGCAGGGCAACCTATCATCTTCAGTCCCTAAATACCTCAAGCCATACCTTTGTAATGAGCTCTCCAAGATATACTCTTTATCCTCTTCACATCGCAGTCTGCAGTTATTAGGTTTCATATTTGTTTACCGTGTCTTCTTAGAAATAGATTCTAATCTGTGGAAGGGCAAGGACTCTAGGCTGCTTACTCATTCTTCATCTCCACATAGCACAAAGCCTGGTATATATTAGGAGCTTAATAAATATTTATTGAAGATAGAGTGGAAAGAACTGGTGGTAAAATGTACCCAAATGTAACTGAATTAGTTAGCCTGTTAAAAGGGAATTTTAACTACTTATAAGCCTAGTTTCACTGGTTTGCTAGCTATAAAAATACTAGGAATGTTTACCACAATGATTGATCTTGGAACAGTTGACATTCTTCTTGCCAATAATCAGATAGCATCAGATGGCCAGTTGTCTGTTGAATTCACCCTACACAGAAAATCTGGTAGAGTAGATTTTATAATCTATACCTCACCGATGAGGACACAAAAGCTCAGAGAAGTTGAATTATGGATTTATTTTCTACTTATAATCAAAAATGTATTTTAAAATCAAGACCTTTTCGTGAGTATATCATATAATTTGGCTGTGGTATATGGGGCAGCTACCTCTGTATACATTAGTTAAATGTTAGGCATTTCTAAAATAATCAAGGTGTTTGTGGCAACCAGTTATATGGCTCATTTTTGCTGGCTTTTTAAAAAAAATATGGATTACTGCCATTCCTGGGGAGAGAACACATGCACCCATTTCCTGTGGTGGCAGATTCAGCGCTGTGTCCTCTCACTCCACAGGGACACAGAATACAAAGGATTGCAGCTCTCCCTGGATCAGATCTCAGCCTCTAAACCAGCCTTCTCCTACACCAGCAGTTCCACCCCTACCATGACTGACAACAGGAAGGGGGCCAAGTCCAGGCTCTCCAGCTCAAAGTCAAAATCCAGAACTTCCCCATATCCTCAGGTAGGTGCACTGCCATTTTGCAACTTTCTTTTCTTGTTTGTGTGTGGGGGTACCTTGGTTTGGTCTCAAAGTTGAGGAAGTATTAACACAGCTTGGAATTCATTATCTGGTTGTAATAAATTTAAAACTTCCATGTAAAGCTTTCTAAAACTATCTTCTTCCACTCTTCTCCTTTTAAAATAACTATGCTAGTAAAAATTTGAAATGATCTTGTGGTTTGCTGCTTTTATACGGAGATCGTGAGAGTCTCAGTTGCAGTTGGAGCCATAACTCTGTTTTTTCGAGGTGATTGATCCTGACCGAAAAGATGTAGCCGGCATAGCAAAATGTGGAAAACAAGAGCTTAACGTGGTCAAATTGATTCTTAGGATAGGAACCGAAGTAGAGGAAAATGAAAAGGTGGAGGCCAAGAATCAAGGCTGCGTCTTGTCATGAGATGTGTGCATGTGAGGACTATCTGGGGAAGGAGGGAAGTAGAATCTACCAGATGGCAGGAATGGTAGGAAAAGCAACTCTCTTCTCATCTTGACAAAGTGGTGAGCTGATGAGACCCAGATGAGGTACTCTAGTAATACTGCAAGGCACAGGATGAGTCTGTGCTCTTGGAAAGAAAAATATTATTTTTCTGATCAGTCAGTCTTAGAAACTAGACTCTACCAAGATACCTACACAACTGTCTCCTGGCCTGAAAGAAGTGGGATAGAATTGGGGATTCTCTACTCCTCGAATCTTAGGTCCATCTCACCTCTATCCTTTTCCTTAAGGTGCCACATCACTCGAGTAACTCAGGAGAAGATTCCTAGGCTTATATAAAGCCAAACTGGATTTGGAGTTATTTTGTCAAAGTGGTCTCTAGTGTTTATGTTTTAAATATAGTTTTTAAACTAAACATGGCCATCTACTGGTTATAGAAACTGTTATGGCCTTACTTATCAGAGCGATATTACTCTGTTTTCTACAAATGTGTATACTATGTGAGGAAATGTCATTCATTGAACTCATGGTTACTAAGAAGCTACTATTTGCTAGATTATTTTAGCAGCTTGGTATATAAAGATGAGAAGATCATGGCCCCAAAAGATTTATGTCACACAATTTAAAATCTCCCACAGAAGGCTGGATCTCTTTGCTCTGACAAAAGGGAGGGAGTTGATATGTGATACCTAGACAGTTTTCAGTGTACACCCTCTGTTATGAGGACTGAGCACTTTACTTAAAAAGTACATTTTAGTTAAAGTCACCATGGAGGAGGAGTTGCTTCTTTTTATTGAACATCTGAGAAGCTTTTATTATTACAATCTTGTACCTTGGGGAAAAATTTTACTGCTCTTTTTATTACTTGGAAGTATCGACTATGCCTTTGGGTAATTTTATCCTTAAATAAACAGGAATGTTGAACACATAGATGAAAGAAGAATTTAAATTAGGAAATACTATGTTAAGAAGGCATTTATCTGTTGTTATACAGAAATTAAGCCATAAAATATCTCCCAATTGGACTTCCCCAAACTCACTAATTCTGTTCTTTCAGTCACAGCTCTAATATATAAAATTTCTATTAGTTTGCTCTAATGGTAGACTGCTCATTTTTTAAAGATTGATTAATTGATTGATTTCAGAGAAAAAGAGAGAGAACACGCTTGAGTTGGGGGGAAGGCAGAGGGAGAGAGAATCTTAAGCGTGCCCTATGCCCAGGATGGACCCCAATGTGGGGCTCGATCTCACAACCCTGAGATCATGACCTGAGCTGAAATCACAAGTTGGACATTTAACCAACTGAGCCCCCCAGGCACCCCTAGATGACTCATTTTTAAAAAAATGTTGTAACTGCCATTAGACTGCTCTTTGTACATGTGGTCATATGTGGAGGAGGAGTTAATTTGAAAGTTATATAAGTTTCCTAGTTTATTTTAATTTTTTAGAAGATTTTATTTATTTGAGAGACAGAGAGAGAGAGAGAAAACCCTTGCAGGAGCAGAGGGAAGCAGCAGAGGGAATGGGAGAAACAGGCTCCCTGCTGAGCAGGGAGTCCGAGGAGGAGCTCAATCCCAGGACCCTGGAATCATGATCTGAACTGAAGGCAGAGGCTTTAACCCACTGAGCCACCCAGATGCCCCACATGTTCTCTAGTTTAAAAAAAATACAGAAGATTGTCTACCTTGGACTGGCTGCCTCTGCCTTTGGTAACTCCTCTATATAAATTCTCCAACCTACCAAGGTTGACCCATAGGTAGGGACATCTCTATGCCTCTATTTAGCAGGAACAAGGTACAAAAGATAAGACCTTCCACTCTCAAGAACCTTAAAGATTTAAGGGTCAAAATTGTTTAGAGGGGGAATGATGTGGATAACAAAGGCAAGAAAAAAAATGTAGATAAAATTATATTTCCTTATAACCTGCAACCCACAGACAAATACTTGAGGCTGGTAGAATAGACATTGCTCTAGGAAGCTCCACTCTTAATATTCATGCTTTGCTAAGAGGGAAAACAAGTCTTAGCTTGACAATAGTAAGGCCTCCAGGATCCTGTGCATCTTCTTTAGCATATGAATATTCTTTTGGAAACTTCCCTTTTTCTTTACCTTCCTCAACTCCAACTTATATAATCAATTGCTCCTCATGACCCCAGTGCAGACTTTTCCGTCCACGAGTCCTGTCCCCATGCTATAATAAAAACACCTTTTGTACCAGAAAAAAAATAATAATACAGAAGAGTGAAACGTAGGGAGAAAAAAACAAAAACAAAAAACACCTCTATTCCGTTATTTTCCCTCTCTGAAATCGTGATTTCTTCTGGAAATATTCTAGGGTGTATAAAGATCATGCACATGCCCACACATGTGTCCATATAGGATTTCTCTTGATGTTTGTGTGTCCATTTTTGTGGTTAGTACTTATATATATGTAGCCCTTAGAACTTGGCTCTGTGTCTCATTTGAAATCACACAGGGGGCACCTGGGTGGCTCAGTGGGTTAAAGCCTCTGCCTTTGGTTCAGGTTGTGATCCCAGGGTCTTGGGATCGAGCCCCTCATTGGGCTCTCTGCTCAGTGGGGAGCCTCCTTCCTCCTCCTCTCTCTCTCTCTGTCTGCCTCTCTGCCTACTTGTGATCTGTCTGTCAAATTAATAAATAATAATAAAAAAATCTTTGAAATCACACAGGCATGAATTAAGTTTACTTAACATATATGTGCCTGGTAAAGGTTATTTTTTAATTGTGTTTACTTTAGACAATTGTGGTGCTAAGTCAATCATTAACTGAGTTCCTACTATATGGGCTACTAATATGTAGAGATCAGAAGTGGAACACACTGCCTTTGCTTTCAAGAAGCCACTCCTATAGACAGATGAGGGAACAGGCATCTGTAGGGAATTGTCATGGGGTGAGCAGAAGGCACTCTGGGGGCACATTGGCAAAGCATGAAATCTAGGGCAAACTCCTCACTGTATCTTCTGGAAGAAAGCAATTGGGTAGCATCATCTTGAATTCCAAACCCTTAGAAATGTTAAAGAAAAAAAATTAGCTACTCAGAAGTCCCATTTGTTTCAAATTGTCCTTATATTATACTTAACCTTTAATTTTCGTGCATCACTGCTATTACATGTCCTTGACTCAGTAGATGCTTGCTGATCCCCTGCATTGGAAAGATGCTTTGGTGGCCATTGTGGTGAATGAGGGTAGGGGTTGGGTGAAATTTGCTAAAATATAAAAAAGTGGTATAAGAAATGTCCTTAAGCTTTACAGGACAGCTGAAATGATCATTTACACTTTAGAATCAGTACTGCATAGGAGAGAGATGGTGTACACAAAGGGCTTTATGAGTGGGCTCAGCTGCAGGGACAGTAGCCTGGATGACTGGGGAAGTCATTGTGCCTGACCTGGCTTTGAGAATTGGGTTCAGGTGTACAGCCGTAAGGAAAGGATGAGGACACTTCAGAAGACCAAGATTATGAAGAAATGGCGGAGACGCATTGTGACTGGAACTGGAGCCAAGTGGGGAAGATTTTCGTCCCTGTGGTTGAGGACTAGGGATGATACATTGGGAAACGTTGGTTGGTTCCAAGTATCTGCCTGGCCAAGGAATTTCGAATTTGTTTTGCGGAGAGTGAGTAGAGGTTTTTGAACAGGAAATGAGGGCATTAAGGTGGTTGAAGCAAGGCAGACTCCTCATGTGAAGAGCCGTGGCATGCATCGTGAAGGTCTGAACTAAAGTTCTCTACAGAGGTAAAAGACCTTAGAGAAGAAGAATGGATGAAATCCTTTTTATCCTTGGCTGCTTGCACCAATTCTCCTTATAGAGTTATTTTGATCATTAAAGCTTTATCTTGAAATTATACTTTTAAAGATTTTATTTATTATTTGACAGACAGAGAGGCAGGGAGAGATAGAGAGAGAGAAGCACGCTCCCTGCTGAGAAGAGAGTCCGATGTGGGGCTCGATCCCAGGACCCTGGGATCATGACCTGAGTCAAAGGCAGAGGCTTTAACCCCCTGAGCCACCCAGGTGCCCCTGGAAATTATACTTTAAAGCTTATTTTTTTGTAGTCAATGACAAACTCATAGTGACTATTCCTTCATAGATTAATAGATCCATAATAAATGCATTTTTGGTTCCTAAAGGACCAAGCTTTTGTGTTTAAAGATTTCATTTATTTATTTGACAGACAGAGATCACAAGTAGGCAGAGAGAGAAAGAGAGGAGGAAGCTGGCTCCCTGCTGAGCAGAGAGCTGGATGCGAGCCTCAACCCCAGAACCCTGGGACCATGACTGGAGCCAAAGGCAGGGCCTTAACCCACTGAGCCACTCAGGGAACCCAAGCTTTTGTGTTTAGTTTTGAATACTTCTGCCCCTTTTCTCAAAAATAAAAAGAAAATCTTTTCTGTTATTTCATGGTTACATGCTTTTAGCGTGCAAATTCTTTTCATTAGAATTTTTAAGAGGCAGTTTCCAGAGCAAAGCTGAGCTCACATGGTACGTCTTGCTCCTCTTATTAGTTATGTAAATGGTGATTTAAATGATTCTATCAATGTTATTTATTAGGCTCTTTGCTCTATGATACGTTGGACATATCTAGAAATCTCTCAAAAATGTCTGCTGAATGGCAAATAGTAACACTGCTTTTGGAATTATTTAGGCACCCTTCTTTGAACATGTGAGACATGCACAAATTGTAATTTGCTGTCACACCCAGTTTGCAGTAATAGATGAACCTTCAGGTCCCTTCCTGATATGAGATGCTCTTGGGAATGATTTTAGACTTGATTATATTATAGCCACTTAATGAATGACTCAATCACCTTTGTACCTCTATGCATTACTCAGGACAAGAAAGGTTAAAACAGAATTGTTTTTGAATGGTTTTGGAAAAATTGTCATCGGCACTATTATAGTTGATTTCCGAAGACTCTGCACAGAGTTATTGTGCTTTTCTATATTAAGGCAAAACTGTTAAAGCCTGGGGATACATTATGACAGTTGTATTTTATTGTTCCTGGATTTATGTTCATGAAAATAGCAACTTGTTTTTATAGTTCTGTTGAATCAGAAATGTTGAGCTTGTAGAATCTATTTTTCAGACCTTACCTATTAACAATTGCTACAATATTTTTCACCTGTCTTTATGGAGGGAGTCATGGTTACTTTAATATTGTCGGATGTTATCTTGCTATGGTTTAATCATGTCAATCATGAATAATTTGCCTTCCTATTCCATAGCCCCCAACCCCCATTCTACCTCCTGATTCCAGTTTCCTTTAAAACTTCTCATTATGGCATGTTTATAGTTGTTAGGTTTATTGTAGATAGTGCGTGCCCTCTTACTTTATTGCATATTCCTGCCCTCCTCTTGCTTTTTCCCTAGTCAGCAATAACCAATACACCATGTAATTCTGTAATAACAGTGCATGCAAAAGACTGCTTGTGTTTCTGAAATCTGAAAGTATTTAATCACTTGCTGCAGACACACTGTACCACTTTCAGGTTTTACTCCACATCTGTTACCTTAAATAATCCTACAGAACCCTCTTAATTTTCACTGCCAGCAATCTGGCTTCCTTTTGGTGAAGGTAAAATCTCTCTTTCTACAAAGGTTCTTTCTGGCCTCAAAAGTACACCAGTGACTGCTATGCTAAAAGCCTAACATCTTAAGTTCCAGAAAAGAGAAAGACCAAGGATTTTTCAAGTATAGTACTTTTATGACTATCAGGATAGACATATTCTCATTTCATGTTTATATGTAGTATGAAAACATGTAATTCTTGATCACTAACCACAAGAGAAGTTTTTAATGCATCTTTCAAATAAATGAGGTTATCTTTTCAGGAATTTTTGTACTGTATAGACTTGCTTATATTTTCTGGCCATGTATGAACTTGAAATTAGTCTCTTTGTCCTACAGAAATGTCAGAAGAATTATTAGAGTGGTCCTTTGTGGTCTTTCAAAACCATCTTCATAAATGAAACTCTGAGTATTATTTTAGAAAAGATTCTGCTCAGTAAGAAGAGATCTCTGTGTTATGGGCTTGTTCTTTGGTTTTTACTAACTCTTATATTTAGGTAAATAACTATTATGTGCACTACAGTGCTAAAGATGGGTCCTTAAGGAACCATGTGCATGGTCTTGTTGGGAGGCAAGGCAACATTTTAGAGAGGAATTGTAAGACATGTTCAGTTGTGGGACCTCAAGGCCACAGCTTCAGCCTTTTAGTTCTCTTGGCACATGGTTGAGTCAGGGGCACCATGTGTCCAGGATTAATGCATGGATGAGCCATGTAGGGGAGGTAGAGAAAGAAATAGGGCAAAGATGAGATGTATTAAGTTCTGGGATATATTCTTTGCCCCAGAGGGCTTACAGATTCATTGGGGGGAGATAAAAACGTAATGATAATTTTTTTTAAAGAAAAAAAAAAAAAAAACCATGAGGAATAGCATGGAGGACATTAGGACAAGGAAGGGAAAAACGAAGGGGGAGAAATCAGAGTGGGAGACTATGGACTCTGGAAAACAAAGTGAGAGTTTTAGAAGGGAGTGGGGTAGGGGATGGGTTAGCCCTGTGATGGCTATTAAGAAAGGCAGGGATTGCATGGAGCACTGGGTGTTATACAGAAACAGTGAGTCATGGAATACTACATCAAAAACTAATGACGTATTATAAGCTGACATAACAATAATTAAAAAAAAAAGAAACAAAGCAAGAGATGAACATAGGGGAAGGGAAGGAAAAATAGAATAAGATGAAAATGGATAGGGAGGGGCACCTGGGTGGCGCAGTGGGTTAAGCCTCTGCCTTCGGCTCAGGTCATGATCCCAGGGTCCTGGGATCAAGCCCCGCATCGGGCTCTCTGCTCAGTAGGGAGCCTGCTTCCTCCTCTCTCTCCGCCTGCCTCTCTGCCTACTTGTGATCTCTGCCTGTCAAATAAATAAAAAGAATCTTAAAAAAAAAAAAAGAAAATAGATAGGGAGGCAAACCATTTAGATGCTGAGCTCTAGGAAGCAAACAGGGTTGCTGGAGGGGAAGTGAAGGCGGGATAGGGTATTTGAGTGATGGGCATTAAGGAGGGCATTTGATGGAATGAGCACTGGGTATTATAACTGATGAATCACTAAATTCTACCCCTGAAACGAATAATATAGAAAATGTTAACTACTTTCAATTTAAATAGAGAATTAAAAAATAATAATTTTTTAAAAGGATTTAAAAAAACTGTAAAAAGAAAATTGAAGCCCTGTGTAATATATGTGTGATAAAGGCCTGTGGTGGCCAGTGTAGTGGCGTGTGCTGGGGGCTGACCTGCCCTCCAGCAATGGATTAGAGGTTAGAGTTGGGGACTGACAGTGAGAGAACCAATGGCCTCAAGGCCTAGAGACTTCACATGTCAGGAGGAGTTATCAGCAAGTGCAAATTTGTCCCTGTGTGCAAAGTTTCAGTGGGGGCTATGGAATGACAGTCAATAAAGCCCTTTAGCTCATGGGTGCTCCCTCAAGGACCAGACCCCATGCTTGATCTAGCAGCTGTGCTTTTTTATCTTCCCGCCCACTTACCTTTTTCCCATTGCTGATGTCCTAGAAGTTCTCTCACTCTGGAGGATTGCAATGGTACCTTAATTTTCCCTCCACTCTGGGACATTTTCCTCTACAGCTTGCCCTGTTTCCCAGATTGACCTTAAAAGAACACCAATCAAGTCAGTGCATGGAGACCTGCCTGAGCCCTAGCTGTTACTCAAGGTCACCTCTAATTGGGTCCTAAATGGCCCGAACCCCGTGATGCAGGCAGATCAGTCTGCTCACCATTTGCTGAATCCCTTGTTCTTCCCTGTTTCCGTGCTTGTGCTTGTGCATTTATTTCTGCCTGCATTGCCTTTATTTTTCAAAATTCTGCCTATCTTCCAAGGTCTGGATTGAGTGGTACTTGTTTCATGAAATATAACTGGATTATATTTCCCTTTCGGGTCTCGATTTAGAATAACTTACCTTCTACTGCCTCCTAGATGTGTTGTGTCTCCTCTCTTGGATTATAATCTCTTAGGAAATAGTAACCATGTCTATGTCATATCTATCCCAACCCTACCTCAGCATCTAGCATGGAGTCTTCCACATGTTTATTCACCAAATGTTAAAGGAATGAATGAATGAATGAATGAATGATTACATTAAAAAGTGTGAGAATACTTTGTTGGTTGCCTTTAGAAATATAAAAACTCCAAGGAGGGAAAACATTCTACAAAAGAGTTTATAACCTTTGTAGAGAGGCAGAAGCTACACACCCAAAACAACCTGGGGATGGGTTTCACAGGGGCAGAATCCTGCAGCACAAATCAGGCTCCCAGGTGCTGAGGAGGAATTAGACGTGTTGCAAGAGTAAAACTAGAATAAGCCTCTGTCTCCGACTCTAGGGGCAGGAAACCATCCACATCTCAAGTGGGCTTTCTGTTCTCCGTGTCCCCACTGCATCTTCAGTGCAACAATGGAGAGATGTGACAGCTGATATTTGTGTGCACACATGTGCGTGTATGTGTGTGTTATGTGTGCTGATTACAAAATAATTGCATTGACATTTGAGTGTCTGTGCATGAAATGCCGTTTGGCATGTCTTCCGTCTCAGAGACCCGTCTTTGTTTGTAGATCCAGCCCTGGTTCTAGGGCTCAGTTCCCCTGACCTGTGGATACTTTCCAGAGCACTCTTCTTGTTCTTTTAATAATCTATATGCACTTTTTGTGTTATACCTTTAGTAATATTATGCTCTATGTGGGGTAGATTGCTTCTATAAGAAAGGGGAAATTCTCTTAAAACAGTTTTTTTTTTTTTTGGTTTGCTGGTTTGGTTTGGTTTTTGATCCTTTGAACATAAAGGGTTTTGTGAGGGTCTTGTTGCTTCGTGTTTCTTGTCCTTTGGTCCTTCTCCTCCTATTCCTCCTGTCTTTGTGTGGTTCCAGGCTCTCTGGAATAAAACATCACATTTAGACTACCTCCCGTGCCTCCTTATTACTCTTTCAGTTTCTGATCATTCCTGCAAGACCAAATCATTTTTGGCATATATCCACCTCATTACCCTCTTCCCCTGGCCCTACTTAAAAACCTACACGGGGTGCCTGCGTGGCTCAGTTGTTTAAGCATCTGCCTTCAGCTCAAGTCATGATCCCTGGGTCCTGGGATCGAGTCCCATGTCATGCTCCCTGCTCAGGGAGCAGCACCTTCCTACCACTCCCCTCTCCACCACTCATGCTCTTTCTCTCTCTCTCTCAAATAAATAAATAAAATCTTTAAAAAGCCAAAAACCTACAGAGGCTCCTTGTTGATTATAGTATGAGGTCCAATCTGTAAATTGATCTAGGCTACATCTCCGCTCCTGCCTGCCTTCCTGCACTGGAGCCCACGGTGTCCTCACAGACACCTCATTTGTGGAGCCCCTCAAATCCCGTCTACCCGTAAAATCACAGCTGCAGACTGCCTCTCATCACCATAGATTCTGGGTTATAAGGCATAATTCATGTTACACACATCTGTGCCAAAACAGGATAGTGTGATAGGGAGAGTTAGTGTCAAAAAAAAAAAGGGGGGGGGCACCAGGTAAAGCAGTGGTGCTAAATCAAGTGGAAAGCTTCTGCCTTTGGCTTAGTGGAAGCGATAGCTGGAATGAGCAGTTCTGCTCCCCAACTGAACAGAAAGAGGGAATGGCTGAATCTACCATCAAAATGTATCCAGGGGAATTTATTTGAACCAAAAATTTGTTTAATTAAAGTTTATTAAAACCAAAGAGTGAAATTAAAGACAGCAATGCCTTATTTGACAGTTCATGGAGGGATTTGCCCCACTCATAATGGGAACCTTCTAGAGTTAAGAGTTAGATTGGCTATCTTTAAGAAATTTAGATTTAACTCTTCCTTCTTTCACAATTTTTAGGAAACTCCTGTTGCATATTATTCTGCATTGGATTGCTATGATTTTTCCAGAGAAGTCAAGGTTCTGGTATATAGTATTTAATAGTTAATGTTATTTTAATTTTTCTCATTATTTTCCCGAGTTTGACTTAGCTGAAGAAGAGATGGAACCATTTTTCCCTTTACAGATTCCACTTTGAAACTGATTAACTTCTTAGAGGGCCTTTGAGCTCCAATTTCTTTTCAAAAAATTACAAATCTAATAGATCTTCTCTTTCAGCAGGCAGAAAGCAGGTAATACAGCTGCCAATCTATAGACCTAGTTCTAGAACACTGCCAAGAGTAGCCTGGGCAGCCAGTCCCTTGTCCAGACCAGATGAAGCCAGTAGAAGACCCAACAACACTGCAATAAGGAGTTGGAGCAGGTGGCACTGCCTGTATCCATGTAATTCATACCCATCTAATCAGCCACTTCTATGTGAAAAATCAGAGGGTGAGTTAGACCATTGAGGAAAGGATGGAAAATGTTCTGGCTCATGCCTGAAGCCCATCATGGAAGAACATCACCATCAGAATGAACGTTACTGGTCCTAGAAACCCATGATTTTCCCAATGGGCCAGAGCTCTTTCTGATTGTCTAGACAAGTTGGGATATTCCTGATCATTACAGTTGCCAATGCCATGACGTCAGGGGCTGAATTAAATGCTCCTTCTGTGTTCATTACCTGTCCAAAATCTTTGGTGCAATGAAAATGCCTGCAAGCCTTTAGAATCTTACCTTTGGATTTATGAAAGGATGTGAATTATGGGTTTCATGATTTGGGAACAGCACTCTCTGATTGGAACCCTATAGGAGATTCCTTATAGAATTCCACGGGAGGAAAGCTTGCCTCAGGCCCTGGGTGCTGATTCCCTTCCAGCTGCATATCACCCTGACAGCTAATGAGATGTCAAGTATGGTTACCTTTCTGTGAGTAAAATGAGTGAAACAGATCCCAGGAACATTTCTTTAACTGTGGGGGGTGGATTAAGAGAAGACCTATGACATTTCAAGCTATACTTAAGGCATGTTAAAAAACTTCCCATGTTTCTCCTTCATGAAATATAGCAGGGAACTTAAGAGGTATGAAGGATTTCTCGCCAGAATATTCTTTGAGCTAAAAATAATATGTAGATTAAAGTGAAAAATGTAGACTAAAATGTAGATTAATGTGAAAAAACAATGTCACAATAAATAATAGTTGTAGGTAGAGCAAGCCATAAAAACACATTGTGAACACATTTTTAAACAGTGATTATGAGAAGCTGACAATACCATTTTCTAGATGAAAGAGGAAATGACCAAAATATTTAAAATTGCGAAGAGTTGAATTTTGAGTTTATATTTGCTTTCTAATTGTTTATGGTATAAATGGACATATTTATTGCTCAGTTTTTTTGGTAAAACCATCCTTGACTCTGGGATGTGACTCAATTTTTTTCCTTTTAAAATGCATTCTCTAATTTTTCTTGAGGAATTATTTTAAAAGCTTAACTCCTTGAAACCTATATGTAATTCAACTGGATTTCGTAAAACAAAAACAAAAACAAAAAACTCATGAGGATTCTTTTCCAACGCTAAACATTTTGCTACTTGTAAATAAACAATATTATAGTTAGCTTCTCTTAATGTGTATTCTGTACAGAATTATCCTTGATGTTGATTAATAAGTTAATAAGTTAGAAATAAGTGATGCAAGAAATCACTACCTACAATTAACAGGAGTTCAGGAATGTAGAAAATAATGTCTCCTTGATAACCTGTTTGCAGTTTCAGTTACTGATGACTTCTAGGTAGCATAATTTTTCAAGTTAGAAATGGACTCTGTTATTTCACTGCTGTTCTGGTACATTATCACAAGCACATGTTTTCACTCAGCTTCTCAGATTAGTAAAATTAACCTGCATAATTGTTTTTTAAAAATGCATTCGATTTTGATGTTGGTTTTTCTCTTACCCTTCTGTTATCCTTGAGAAAACCCCTGGCAATCTCCAATTGGTGTGAGCCAAAGTCATTCTTCATCGTAAACACAACTCCTGTTTGAGGGAAGCATCCCCGGCAGTGGGGGTTATTTTAATGGACATGCTGTATTACTTTAATCTAACCCTTTTACCATCTGTTCTTCCCGTAACAGTGAATGAAAAAAAAAAAAAAAAAAAAGAACATATTTTATGTTTCAGGGTTACATTAGTAAAAAGTAAGATAAAAGTGATTTAAAAGCATGCATATGTTCTTAGTCCAATGCAGTCCGCATCTGTGATGTTTTTTCTCATGGTTCAGACACAAATCAAGACGAAAGCTGCTCATGCCTGATAGAGTGAAAGTTTTTCATGGAAAACAGGACTTTGCCGTAAGAGGGTCTCTCTCTATGTTTTACAGCTAAAAATGATAAAAACTTCAATGAGCTGCCAGAATAAAAATAGATAACTGTAACTTCTTTTGTTGGAACATCTGGCGTTTGTCTTGAGCTGGGTGGTTGCTGCCACCTCCAGAGGAGTGCGGAGCACCTGTCTAGAACATTCTGTTGAGGCAGGAATGAACCTCATGATTGCTAAAGGCAGACTATCTGTGAGTGCAGTCGTGGTGGAAGAATGTTTCTGGGATGGGGGAACATCACCCAAGCGCGTGGGGAGATAGTTTACTGTAGCGGAGGGCTTGAGAAAGCCTTTGTGAAAACACGCTTGGGGACCTGGCATCCATTACTGCTTAGAGAGTAGGACGCTGTTGTCCTTGGTATCTAAGTACACACGTCTAGGTGAGTCTGGGGAACCGGAAGGAGCAAGGGCTCTGGAATTGGGATCTCTCCTCTGAAACTTCAGTCATGGGACCTCGGGGTAATTTGTTTGTTTGTTTGTTGAGCTTCACTTGCTGCATCTGTAAAGGGATTAATAATACTTTTTAAAAGTTTAATTTAATTTTTAAAAAAGATTTTATTTATTTATTTGACAGAGAAGCAACGAGAGAGGGAGCACAAGCAGGGGGAGTGGGGAGAGGGAGAAGCAGGCTCCCACCTGAGCAGGGAGCCCGAGGCGGGGCTTGATTCCAGGACCCTGGGATCATGACCTGAGCTGAAGGCAGAAGCTTAACGACTGAGCCACCCAGGTGCCCCCAATAATACTTTAAAGATGCTGACACTTAATAAGATGGTGTCTGTGGGCTCTCAGCATAGTGCTTGGCGCTGAGCAAGTCTTTGGTGATGGTAGCTATTGTGGTTGTTCTGGGTGTTAGTTAGCATATGCCAATCATATAGTCCATTGCCTCTTAATCAGTCATAAAGTCCTGTTTACCTTCCCAAGCAACTACACTGTTTATAGAGAGGGAAAAATGGCTCCGTTCTTTGAACTCCTAAACTATATGGGTTTTCTCTCTATTCAGGCCAATGCCATTTTCTAGCTTGTATTATTAAAGTTATGCTCTGTGCACTGTTTATGTTCTGTTCACTGGTGGGAAGGTGAAGCTGTGTTTCTCAGATCACCAGGTATACTGCTCTGCAAATAGTAGCCACTCAATAAACACTAAACCCAATCACAGGATGAATTATTACAAAAAGTTCCCATTGGATGCATGTTAGGCCCCTGCCGATGGTTGAGACCTGTAACCAGATGAGGCAGCAGTGCCTCCTGGAAGGGATGATGCTTTTGTGAACTGAATCCCGAAGGGAAGCTGGGGGATGTGGATGTTGCTGACATCTATTTCTGGCAGTCATCCAAGCTCTTTGCCTGCCAGCTTTAGCCCACCTTTCGTGGGTGGCATTGGGTTTCATATTTCGTGAGAACAAGGGCATCTTTCACCTGACTTATTTGTTAATTTGCCAACATGAATGCCTGTTTTGAAAATTAAATTTTAAATAAGAAATAGGGATGAATTAGGGTGCAGAATATTCAGGATGACAACATATTTTCTACGGAAGAGAAACAGAGGTTTCAGCAAAATAAACCAAAAATTAATCTTCAGTGAACTTTCTTTGATGGATGTAACCTAATTAAAATAGGGAATTAAATCGTTCAGTTTCTTAGCATTAAATACAGGAGAAAGCACCCTTACCTTTTCAAAGAATAGCAGATGTTCTATAGATCCTAAAATATTATTTTGTTTTCCTAGTATGGATGTCAACAGTTGCTGGAAGAATCATCTAGAGGGCTTACATGTATTCTAGTCTATCATGATTCCCATTCTCTCTCCACCCTCAAAACACACCTTTGAGGCTTTTAAAAAAAATTATTATATTTAGTTAGCCAGCATATATAGTACATCACTAGTTTTTTAAAAAGATATTTTATTTATGTATTTGACAGACAGAGATCACAAGTAGGCAGAGAGGCAGGCAGAGGGAGAGGGGGAAGCAGGCTCCCTGCTGAGCAGAGTCCAATGTGGGGCTCCATCCCAGGACCCTGAGACCATGACCTAAGCCGAAAGCAGAGGCTTTAACCCACTGAGCCACCCAGGCGCCCCACATCACTAGTTTTTGATGTAATGTTCAATGATTCATTAGTCCCGTATAACACCCAGTGCTCATCGATTAAAGCTTAAGCATTAAGAACCAGTGGTATCGAAGTGCATTTCAGCTTTGAAAATCAGAGTATTTGGAAGAAAAGGCCCTAGTATTCAGATGATTGGCCAGTGGCCTGATTTCTTTTTACAGTCAGAAGGCTAATTTCTTTATCCTTTAATATGTATGTTTTATCTCTTTCATACCTGTAGGGCGGCACTGAAAAATAGGACCTCTAGATAATACAGTCTGGGGAAAAATAGTTTTTACAAGATGGTGATATGAAGCATTCCTGCTTACCCAAGTGAAAGTTACTAATTAAGGGCATTTACTTCATACATACGTATCTGTAACATGTTTGCATTTTTTCAGAGTGCTTTGCTGTATATTACTTATTGGTCCTTGTTGCAATTCCACACTGTTGATAGTCTGTTCCCGTTCTGCAGATGGGAAAATCAAGACCCAAGGAAAGTGGTCTTTTGTACCAGTCACAAAGTAGTGCAGAGGTTAGTTACTACTGCATAATCGCATGAGAGTAAACCAGGGTCCTCCCATATTTGAGTCCAATGTTGTTTCTACTGGAATCCCTAATGGATAAATTAAAATTACATTTTTATGTACAAAATATTAATAATAAGAAATAAAAACAAAGATATTTATATAACTAAGTTACAGTATTTTTAAAAAAGATTTTATTTATTTATTTGACAGACAGAGATCATAAGTAAGCAGAGAGGCAGGCAGAGAGAGAGGAGGAAGCAGGCTTCCCGCTGAGCAGAGAGCCCAAGGCGGGGCTGGATCCCAAGACCCTGGAACCATGACCTGAGCCGAAGGCAGAGGCTTTAACCCACTGAGCCACCCAGGCACCCCATAAGTTACAGTATTTTGGGGTCAAGTTCCCATTTCTTCAGAAAAATATTTTCATTTAATGGCTTTGTCTCTATTCTACAAATAAGGTATCAATGTACTCAATGTATTTTGATTTTAAAATATTTTGAAATGTTTTCATACATAAAGGAAGGAAGCAAGAATAGGAAATAATTCCTGTATACTACACCTAGGTTCACCAGGACTTAACATTTTGCTCTATTTGCTTTATTTTCATCGTCTCTATTCCTCGCCATCTTCCGCATTATTTTTTTCTAAATCATCTCGTAATAGGTTCCATATATGATGTCTCTTTACATAAGCCTTAATACTGCAATGTGTATTGCTAGATCTAATGATTCTTTAGAATAAGGAGCTTGCAGGGTTTAAAAACAAATTTAAGATTTATTTATTTATTTTAGACAAGGAGAGTGAGTGGAGGAGAGGGGCAGACGAGAGGGAGAGAGAATTGTCACGCAGATTCCCCACTGAGTGAGGAGACCCACTCAGTACCAGGACCCTGAGATCATGACCTAGGCCACGATCAAGAGTCGGTCGCTCAACTGCCTGAGGTACCCAGGTGACGACATGGAAATTTGCAGTTTTTCTTAAGAATTGCCAAGTTAGGGGCACCTGGGCACCTTTTTCTTCCTTCATTTTTATTATTTAAGTGTCTAAAGCTGTGTATCCTATAAATCCAGACATGTAATATTTTCATTATCTTTTTCCCAGAAAATCTATAGTTTATGTTTGCATTTACTTATCTTCCCCAAGAATTATTTAATAGTTTGGGGGGTTTATTTTCAGTGAAAGAGTCTTATAAAAATTGTTTTTAATTTCTGTTTTTTATTCATTGTTGTCAGAGTATCAGTTATAATATTTATACTTTGTGAAGTTACCTGAGACTCTCTTTGTGACCTATTTGATTAATTTTGATGATTAGTCATGTACACTAAGGTTCATCCTTTATTATCAATATGCAAAGTTTGATTGATAGCCCTAAAATTTAATTGTTTTTTTTTAAAGTCTTCTGTGTTTTTTTTTTTAATTGACCTTACTTATTTTATACTGAGAGTGGTTTCTTAGTCTCCTATTTCTCCTTGCATCTTCTCTAGTTTTTTCTATGCGTAGGTGGTATTGATGTGTTATGAGTCATAGACAGAAAGACATAAAAAAAGAGTGGTTTTAAGCAGGAGAGTGGCATGATTGGATAAGAGTGTCAGAAAGATCTGTGAGGTGGCTAGGTTCTGGGAATACCTAGTGTTATGGCAGCCAGGGGTTCCTGGGATTCATTTATTTTTCCTTTGACAGAAAGTTGAGTGGTGGTTTCCAGGGGCTTGAGGGAGGGGAGAATGGGGGTAATTGTTTGATGGGTATAAAGTTTTAGTTTTGCAGGACACAGAGTTCTGGAGATGGGTGGTGCTGATGGTTGCACAGGAATGTGAATGTGTTAACTGCCACTGAAATGTGTGCTTAAAAATGGGTAAGACTAAAAAAAATTTTTTTTTTTGGTAAGATTAAAAATTTTATGTGCATTTTACCACAGTTAAAATTTTAAAAAGAAAGAGCACAGTAACAAAGAGGACCAGAGGGGCCTCTGGGAGGATCAGTCTGTTAAGCGTCCAACTCTTGGCTTTGGCGCAGGTCACGAGCTCAGGGTCGTGGGATCCAGCCCTGAGCTCAGCTCTGAGTCTGCTTGAGACTCTCTCTTTCCCTTGGCCCCTCCTCCTTGCGCTTTCTTTCTCTCTCTCTCTCTCAAATAAATAAATAAATCTTAGGGGAGAAAAGAGAACTAGGATGTGGAAAAAAAGGTACTGTTCTAGACATTTGTATATAGGTTTTTGTGTGAATATAATTTTCCTTTATCTGAAAAACGTCCAGGATTGCTTATGGTAGTTTTATGTTTAGTTTTAGTTTTTGTTTGTTTGTTTGTTTGTTTTTAGAAACTACCAGACTATTTTCCAGGGCAGATGTACAATTTAACATTCCCATCAACAATGTACGGATGATCCAATTTTCCTACATTTTTGTCAGCATATGTTGTCACCATTTTTTTTAATTTAAATTTTTTATTTTTTTAACTTTTTAAAAAAGATTTTGCTTATATATTTGAGAGAGAGAATGAGAGAGAGAATATGAGAAGGGGGAGTGTCAGAAGGAGAAGAAGATTCCCTGCCAAGCAGGGAGCCTGATGCGGGACTCGATCCTAGGACTCCAGGATCATGACCTGAGCTGAAGGCAGTCGCTTAACCAACTGAGCCACCAAGGAGCCCAGTTGTTGTCACTATTTTTAATTTTAGCCAGTCTAATAGGTATATAGTGATATTTCTTTGTGGTTTTAATTTGCATCTCCCTAATTGCTAATGATATTGAACATCTTTTCATGTGATTGTCATCTTATTATCTACTTGGTGAAATGGCTCTTCAGGTCTTTTGCCCCCTTTTTTTATTATTGAGTTTTGAGAGTTCTTTATATTCTAGATTCTAGTCCTTTTGTTGGGTATGTGGTTTTGAAATGTTTCCTCCTAGTCTGCAGCTTTTCTTTTCATCCTCTTAACAAAATCTTTTACAAAGTGTAAGTTTTCAATTTTGATCAAGTCCAATTTACCAAAAAGTTTTTTAATACACATGTTTTGTTATCAAATCTAAAAAATCTTTACCTAGTCCCAGATTTTAAAGATTTTCTTCTGTTTGTTATTTTCTAAAAGTTTTACAATTTTATATTTCTATTTTTAAATTTTTTATTATATTTATATTTTATATTTAAGTCTGTGATCCACTGAGTTAATTTTTATATAAGGTATGAGACCTGGGTTGAGGTTCATTTTATTTTTGCCTGTGGATGTCCAATTATTTCAGCAATCATTTGTTGAGAATCTGTCTTTCCTCTGTTGAATTGTTTTTGCACCTTTGTAAAAAATTGGTTGGGCGTATTTGTATGGTTTCCTTTATGGGTTCTGTATTCTGTTTTATTGATCTGTACATGTATTTCTCCATCAGTACCACACAGTTATGATGGTAAGTCTTGAAGCTGATTTTCTCTTTCACTATATTCTTCTTTTTCAAATTGTTCTGACAGTTCTAGTTCCTTTGCCTTCTACATAAACACTATGTATGTATTGAGCCTTTTCTATCTTCTTTCAACTACTTTGACCTTTTAATTTTCTCTATCCAATTTTTGTATCCTTACATGTTTTCCAACTTATCTTCAATTTCCCTCATTAAATGTCCATTCAAATCTATACTTTTCTTCATAACTTGCAACTTATTCTTCACTTATTCAATTTCTGTGTGTTTGGTCAGTTTTCATTGTCTTTTTTCCTCTTTTGTTATTGTTGTTGTTGTTGTTAGGTGGGGTTTTGGGGTCCATTGCTTAGTTTTAACACTTCTGGTTCTGAGCATGTGTGCCCAAGTACATTGCGTGTGCTTGTTAAAGGTTCTTATTTTAGGTTGGTGTGTTGTCTTACAACTTTCCTTTGTGACATAGTTGGTTATTTGATGAGAATTTTTATCAGCTGAGCTGATCGTGTTTCCATTTCATGTTTTGTTTTCCTACAGAAGTTTTATAGAGAGTTTAATATTTCCCCCTACTCCTTAGCATTTCATGGGTTGAGTCAACTATTTAAAGAGCACCCTATCTTATCAATATTGTGAAATAAGTTGTGTAAATGGATGACGACAGTGGTAGAGAGGAAAGAAGGGATTCACCGGTCTTTTTTTTTCTTTTCTTTTCTATTTTCTGGATCCCTAGTTTCCCCCTTTCCTCCTTTCCTTTCATTGCTATCTCCTTTCGGACACAACGCATTCTCAATTTACTTTTTTCTCTTATGAAAGCGATACTTGTCTCAGGCTGCTGCCCTAGATTTTGTTTGATTTTGAGCCCTTTCCCTGTGGCCAGTATGGTGAACTACCAGATACTGACTTCTGTTCTTATTTTAGCACTTACTTGTGATGTATTTTTTCTTTCTGTGGACAATTTTGTGTTTCGCCTTTGTCCTAAACTCACTCTCTCTCTCTCTTTCTCTCAAACTTCTCTCTTTCTCTATTCTCTGGTTGACATCTCACTCTCGGAGTTTCTTATACCTGCCCTTATCCTGCTCTCTGGACCCACAGGTTCATAGTGTTTGCTGTTTGACTTTTTATTTTTATTTTTTATAAATTGAGATTTAGCATACTCTGCCTCTCAGTAATGCCGATAGCATGGGTCATGGGTGATTCCATTTGTACTCTTTGTTCTAGGGGTAGTATTTGTGAAGAGGTACACATTCAAATGGCTGCCATTATCCTGTCAGAAGCCTCTAGAATATAATAATTTATTGACCAAAAGGCATCATGTAGTCCCTATAAAACTTGTGCTTTAAGGGGACACTTGGGGGAACATTTACATAATAGTAAAATAAAACTTACATAACAACTTTCTTTTTATAACCATGACAATAAAAATTCCTGGACTTGGATTATAGTTCTAAATAATTTATCTCCTTTAAATCAGTAAAATATAAGGACAGGCACAGGAATCCTATGTTTTAACACTAGAAAGGATACTGAATAATGATTCTATCATGTAGAATGCTAAAGCTGAAAGAAAAGTTAGAGAGCATCTAACCTAATCCAATATCACTTATGGGGGAGCCTAAGAAAGTTAAAGTAATTTGCCCAAGGTTACCCTGAGAGTTACTAGCAGGGGTGGACCTGGAATCCGGTTCTCTTGGTTCCCTGTACCTATTTCCTCTTCCATTAAATGGCCCCCATTCTGGTTTTGCCTTTGATAAATTAAGTATCTTCATGAACGTTTTCCTGTTGAGACAAAAGAAATTAAATTACTTGCCCAAGATTGTATATGTAGTAAGCAGCAAAGGTAGGTGTGAGGTCTTCCTCACACTTCCACTGAGTGAATGGCACATTCCGCATGTACTGGCCGCCCGCCTTTCTTTCTGCTCTCTCTCTTCCCTCTAAGACTTGACAAACACCTGAAATTTTTTCAGATCAATGTGTGGGTCTCTAGGGTTCTCAACAGAGTTTACATCCAGTGCCATTCATTTTAAAGGGGTGAATGTGGCTCAGAGGATTGATGATACATGCAGGTGCAGGTTTACAGGTCTTGAAAAACAAAGGTTTGATTCTAGTCTTTTGCTCTGTACCGATCTTCTTGGTCTAACTCAACCACCCAACTTCCGCCTGCTTCAAGGACAGTGTACTTGCTGTCATAGTTTCCTGACTATTGACAAGAGGCTTATCCATCAAATTCTTCTTTGGGTGCTCTTGAAACATGTACCTCATGTATGCCAGGGTTGCCTTGTGTTGAATTTTCTTTGTGAGTGAAGGACAGAATGTTCTTCTGTGCGGCGCCAATAGCACTTTCCCATACACACTCAGGGAAAGCTTTTTCCCCTCTCAACAAGGCTCAAAAGTCTTGACTGGAGTACTTCAGAAATAGGCCTGGTTTATACTTTTATCAAAACAAGAAGAGTCTGGGCAATTCCTAGCTTGGAAAAGCACCGATGATCTGAAATTTTCCTAGGCAGGTGCACAAATGGTGTTACCAAAGGGCAAATGTATGGCACTCTGATCCCCCCTCAATAAGGAAAGGGGTACCAACATTCCCTCAGTGAAAGTGAAGGTGGTGTCTCATAAAATGAGAGCTCAGTGTTCATAGGGAGAAAAGGCTGATGGCCTATGGAAGTGTGATGTAAAGAAATGGTACTTTGGGTGCCTTGTGGTTCTTCAGGGAAAGAAGTTGCATTTACTATTTTTTTTTTTCTTGGTGGCATATGCTGATAGTCCATATGTACCCTTGGAAAATTATTAAAGTAATAATGAGGTATGGTAACAGAAAGATCTCGAGCTTGGAATTTGTATAGAACTCCTTCCTGATCATGCTGTGTTATTAGCAGACTTCAGGGTTCCCCCAGAACCTCTGTACCACATCTCTCTGGCTCCAAGAGTCCCTAGCCAGAGCTGCCTGAATTTCTCCTGGGCCCCCCACAGCACCACACATCCATCCCTCTTTCTCCTGGGATAAGAGAAAAAATGTAATGGACTCATATTTTGGTTCTAGAGACTATATTTTGGTTCCTGCTTCTTTTCTGGAAATGTCTCTAACACTGGATCCTTTTCTCTCTCCTCTTTTCCTTGACAGTGTTTTCTCTGTAAAACATGGTTGGAGGGCAGGCTTTGAGCCGGGTGGACCGCAGGTGGCCATTCCATCTTATTAGAACACTCAGCGATTCAGTTTTCCCATCTGTAAAACAGAGCCCTGTTACTGCCCAGGAGGTTGTGAGGATTCAGTGATAGAATGTATGTACCATGATTAGCAACCGCCAGACACACTGTAAGGTCTCAATAAATGGCACCTATGATTATCAGAACAGGTAACCTCTGTATGGGACCCAGACTTGTGTTTAGCTTTGTGTCACCAAAAACTGGTAGAAACTATATTATTAATTTGAGTGCCTCATGAGGAACTTCCAACTGAGCATATCTCCTAGGGAGGTCTGCCAAACCTCTGGCATTTTCTTTCAATGCCGGATCAGTTAACTGACAGCAGATGAGCGGTATGACTCCAACGAGGCACAGTATTGCGCGGCTGTTTTATCCTGAAGAGCCCAGCATACTTGGAGTTTTACCTAGGAAAGGAAGAAATGCCTCCTAGTGGTTGGGTTCAGCCTATATGCGCCAGTCTTTTTAAGAGTTATATTGCCATGGAATTAGTTAAGCCTTCATTAGCTTTCCTAGCATGTATCCAGCATGGCCCTTGGGGAGTTCACAGGCCAGTGTGAAGAGTGAAGGTACAGCACTTTGGGCCTTATTTTTCTTTTGTTTTTAAATTAAGAAAAAAAAAATCTGAACAGCGAACTGGAATAAAACATGGAGCTTTCTTGGGCTCTCTCTCTGGCAATACCTGTGGGAAGGGATAGAGGTCTTGGGTTTGAATTTTGACTCTGCCACCTGCTCACCTGTGGCCTTGAGCAAATCATTTTCTCTCTTGGGCCTTAGTTTCTCTAGTCATGCAATGGGTCACTAATATCTTCGTTAAAGGGTTGATAGAAGAACGAGGTGAGGTCACTCACATGAAGCCCTTCTGCTCTGCCTGGTGTTTAGTTCCTCCATCCCTGTCATTACCACGTTTACCTCCTGTGTGACTAATTAAGTGATTCCCAGTGCCCAGTGTGGGGCTAGAGTTTGTAGAGTTTATTTTGGTGCTTTTAAGGTCAACATGACCTTCATGGTGTATGGCTGAATAAAAAGGCTTTCTTTCCCCCCTTTTTTTTTTTGAAATGTACTTTTTTCATTCTCTTGGTTTCAGTATTCAGGATTTCACACGGAAAGATCTGAGTCTGATCACGACAGCCAGTGGGGTGGAAGTCCCCTGACCGACACCGCCTCGCCTCAGCTCCTGGACCCCGCAGAGAGACCGGGCTCTCAGCATGACGCGTCGTGCGCCTACAGACAGTTCTCTGACCGCAGCTCTCTGTGCTACGGCTTTGCACTGGACCATTCCAGGCTGGTGGAGGAGAGGCATTTCCACACGCAGGCCTGCGAGGGAGGCCGGTGTGAGGCAGGCAGGTACTTCCTGGGCACGCCGCAGGCCGGGAGGGAGCCCTGGTGGGGCTCTCGCGCAGCCTTGCCCCTGACCAAGTCTTCCCCAGAAAGCAGAGAAGCCTATGAAAACAGCATGCCTCACATCGCTTCCATCCACAGGATCCACGGTAAGGGCAGCTGAAATGAGTCCTGAGCTGGCAGCATTGGGCCCCTGGGCAGGTTTCTGAGATTCTAGGTTTGATGCCGCAGGGACTGACCTGGTGGTTTTCTCCTTTGAATTGATAAATCAGGAACTGGCATCAGTGGGGTTTTACAAAAGGCAGCCACTCTTTTTAGGTGTACTAATCTTGCTCATGCTTGCCAGGTGCATTTATTTTTGACATGTGAGTAAAAATGATTCCCAGTGTAAACATCATAAAAACTGTAGAAATTAAGTGAAAGTCAAATATTGAGTAAGTCCGTTGAACATGGAATATGTATGCGTTTACATTTCTTGCGTATGATTTTCTTCTGTATTCTGATGCTTCAAAAGTAGACCTCTGTAGTTTTGGGGCTCATCAGCAGTGCTTCTCAGTGAGGCCACCACTGACCTCCTGGGGAGTCCAGGCTTTGCTGTACGGTCTGTCGCTCACGTCACAGGTGGTTGATCCCTCCGCTGGGCCTTAAATACTGGTAACCACCCCCTCCTGCATTATTATGAAAACCCATAATGTTTTCTGTGGGTGAAAGATGGAATGATATACCGAACCCATGGAGATTGTCACCGTGGGATTATTGTACAGTTTTACAACCACATAGAAACGGGCGCTGTGGTGGAAGCTTTGAGGGTCAATGACGTTCTTCTTTGTTCATTTCAAAGTGAACTGGTGAGGGAGAGCCCGTTCTGTCCATTCCAGACTGGAGCCCGGACAGGTCTCTGACACCTCCCTGTTTCATTGAAAGTCAGTGACATTAAGGTTGCTCAAAACAGGGTACTATTACCCTTCTTGCTGGGTCTTTAGGGAAACGTGCTGAACAATGTCGCAGTCACCCGTGGTCTCCGTCAGACGCCACCCAGGCACTGGCGTCCTTCCACGAAGGATTTTCATTTGTTTCTGCTTTTGCTTTGAGTTTCTCTAGTATGGTAGACTGGTAATGGAAACCCAGGGCAAAGGGCAATTGCTTGCCAAAGAATGGAGTGAAGCGAAAATCCTGGCTTAACCTACATGGTCTGGAAGAAAATATTAGAAATAAAATAAGAAGAAAGAGGAAAAGGAAAGCAACTAACAGTGTGATCCAGGGCTTCTCTTCTGCATTAAGCAGTTCACAGCTTTCATATGTCCCTCCCTGCTTTTCTTTTCCCTTTTTCTATTGACTTCACACTGCTTTAAGAATAATGTAGCTTATGGAATATATTTTGGATGCATTGTTCCTTTGTATTAGATCTCTCTCTGGGGTTCAGAACAGATTGCTATTAACATTTTAAATATTTATTTGTTCTTTACCTTACTTCAGAAACTAAGATACCAGAGTTACTGTATGAGTATACGTGAAACTGAGATTTTTATCTCTAGATTTGAAGAGACAATATTTATATTTTTGATTGGGACAAGATATCTATATCCATGCATGCATGTATACATATATGTACTTATGAATATATATGCATTTATCTAACCCTCGAATGGTTTTAAAACTAACATTAGAGCTTTATTGTAATTCTACTTAGGATACACTTAACGATTTTAACATTTTAGATGATTTATTTGGAATTGGGAAGGTAGTCTAGTCTCTGTCATTGTCTTCCTCAAACTCAATGGAAAGCATTTTCTAGACTTTCTAGAAAGTCTCATCAACCAAATGTTATGCATTTTCTTTTATTATTTGCAGTCAGACAGGTCCAACGATATGTATACATGGAGAAGTATAAACACTCTTATCATTTTGTTAATTGGCCTCTAGGACCCATGGGCAAGGTTTACTTTCTAAAAAACTTGTGATAAACTCCATCTGCACTTAAAAGCCACTGAAAACTATGAACGCCAGTACAATACATTGACGCTTTGTCGTGTGAGCCCACGTCTGTTTCAAATATTGATGCATATATTTAAAATGAAAGATGAAGTTTTCTTTTAATAGGAAAAAGAAACACACAGTTTTGGGGGTCAATTTTGAGACCACTTACTTTTTCCTTTTTCTAATTTCTAGGGCGAGGTCATTGGGATGAAGATAGTGTGGTCAGTTCTCCAGACCCTGGGTCTGCCAGCGAATCAGGTGACCGATACCGCACTGAGCAGTATCAAAGTAGCCCACATGAACCTAGCAAAATTGAAACTCTGATAAGAGCCACCCAGCAAATGATTAAAGAAGAAGAGAACAGATTGCAGCTAAGGAAGGCCCCCCCAGACCAACTGGCTTCCATTAATGGAGCTGGAAAAAAACACTCCCTCTGTTTTGCAAACTACCAACAGCCCCCGCCAGCGGGGGAAGTCTGCCACAGCTCGGCTCTTGCCAACACTTCACCGTGTGACCACATCCAGCAGAGAGAGGGAAAGATGCTGAGCCCTCACGAAAATGACTATGACAACAGTCCCACTGCACTGTCTCGAATAAGTAGCCCCAATTCGGATCGCATTTCAAAATCCAGTTTGATCCTAGCTAAAGACTATCTGCATTCGGACATGTCTCCACATCAGACAGCAGGAGACCATCCTGCCGTCTCTCCAAACTGCTTTGGTTCTCACCGGCAGTATTTTGATAAGCATGCTTACACATTAACTGGATATGCCCTGGAGCACTTATATGACAGTGAAACCATTAGAAACTATTCCTTGGGCTGTAATGGCTCACACTTTGATGTAACTTCCCATCTAAGGATGCAGCCAGACCCGGCACAGGGACACAAGGGAACATCTGTTATAATAACCAATGGAAGCTGATGTTTTTTTCTAAAATATTTTGTTCTTTAAGGCTCTCTGAAACATATTTATAGTTTAATGCCCCATTACCAGCATTTACTATGCCACAGATGGTTAGAGAGGATAATTTAAGTTACTGGATATTTGACATGTGTTCCTGTGAAATCAAAGAGCACTAGCATTCAGGGTTACATGCAGATAATGGAGTTAAATGAATACATAAATTGCCCCTCTAATTATATGGGAACCAGAATAGATAAATTTTGATTTGAGAAGTACTTGTGTAGATTAAATGAGCATATATACCACATTAAAGGACTGGTAGAAGACAGCATTGCACTGGGATGCTCCAGTAAACCTCACACACACAGACCACCGTCCACACACTGCTGTGTACACTTTACATGCAGAAATGTTGACTGGAGACCTCAAATACAACCCAAATGGGTAAGTTTTCTTAACCCTAGCACATTAAGCTTATTAAAGAAATTTCCATTCCTAAAATAACTGAGAGAAAGAGAGAGAGCTACATCTTGTAAACTGGTTTCTTGGTTGTGGTTTCAACCAGTCAGCCCATTTGGTTCAGGCATAAATTAGGGAAATGGTTCCGGGTATGGTACAAGAATGAGTTTCCACCTGGTATCTATTAGAAGCAATCAGGAAGTGGTGATTTTTCACCTTTTGAGTTAGACGAGGAACAGGATCACACTGACATAGCAGTAAGGGTTTTCTAAGTAAAAGGACTAAGATGTTGGGACACACATCAAAAACCTGGTGCGTCCAATTGGAAATAGTTTAGGAAAGATGGAAAGGCCAGAGACAGAGAGAAATGAAATGATATCTCAACACAAAAATTTAAGCCTCTAAATACGTAATCAATATGTTTGAGGCTATAAAACCAACCAAATAAAAGACTCAAACCAATACATCAAACAAAAAAAGGCCGATAAGTGCATAAAAGAACTAAGGAAAGCCAGTGGAGGGCTACATGGCGGCAGTGTGCACGAGAACATTTCAGAGCACAGATGTGCAAGTGCGACAACATGTGGAAAGCCTCAGGGAGAGCCCAAGATAAAAGCTTGGGCTGATGGACAGGTGGCCAAAAGGGTAAGAGTCACTTCAAATGAAGCAACACGCTAAGCGCTAAGCGCTCGTTTCCCTATTGTCTGTGAACGGTGGAAACAATGACCTTGGTGTTAAGTTCGTGCGAGACGGTAGAAAACCCAGCAGACTTGAATGCAAGATCTCTGGGTTCCAGTCCTGGCCCTGGCTGTGAGTTAGTTTGGGAATATTGATGTATCGCTCACTGTGCCTGGGCCCTACTTTCTTTGTCTGTATGGCCCTTCTGACGTGCCCTGGTTCTGTGGATCATCGGTGCGGCAGAATTAGAGTTGTTGACCCATTAGCTCTCCACTGTCCGTTGTCAAGACCATCATTCTGACTTGTCAGCACTCCTGCAGAGGTCCGGGTTCTTTGTAACTTCAGCCGGTACATGGGTTCTTTTAGGCATGTGTAATTATAGTCAACTTTCTGGTTCAGCCAGAATGTGGATGGTAAAAACTGGTGAGGGAACAGGAAAACAAGGACGATTTATTTCATGCATTAGTCTCTAGTAATCAAAGCAAAGTTAAATCACGCAAGCGATTAGAGAAGTTTCTTAGGCAGTATTTCCTAGGCGTCCCATGCCTGCAACCCTTGCCATCTGCAAGGAGGGGAATGTATTGGAAGAAATGGACTCATGATTTTGAAGACAGAACATGACACTGACCACTCAGGGATTAGTACTCTAGTTTCCTCATTTAACACAGTTATTTGGCAGTTTATAGGTAGGTGACAATCTGAATGATGATAATCTGAGAGATGAAGAGGGGGTCATTTGTATATGACAACAGAAGTGACATGAAATTACATAAGTATTTCTTGGGTATGACATAGCAACATTTGTGTCATAAAGGGAAAAAGTGTAAGTGAGAAAGTTAGTGGTTATTGTATATACTTCCAAAAAAGTTCAAAGAACAAGAAAAACTACACATTAAACTACGGAAGCAAAAAGTTTGTAGTGATTTTGAGAAGAATATTCATGAAAAACCTCTGGAATACTTAAAATAGATTTTTGATCAATTTGAAACATGAAATAAGGTTTTAGGAATGCTAAAGTTTGGGGGGAATTCTGTAGGTGGGTAAGTGGTTCAAAGGTACAGATATCGGAAGAATATGGTGTATTTTGGAAAGGAAATCTATACAGATGGGTTTTACTGATGGACATACACGCTACCAAAAATAAATAGAGTCCTCAGACTCAAGGAAAAGGAACTGATATGAAAGAAAAGAACACCATTGAAGAGACTTCAGTGAAATCCTAAAATGGCAGATAGTTAATTGGTGAAAAATAGATTATGCACTCTACCAATAGGGGATAATCAGAAGAAATAATGCTCTTTAAAATGGTATGACCAATATTTTTAAGTGAAGACAGAAATATCTATGTTACATCCTAATTAAAAATTTTGTTAGGCGACTCAGTTTTAAATACAATTTATTTAATTTACAGGTCAATAATTTTATAGTGGCAGATTTATTACATTACATATAATGCCTTCCAGGTCCACAGTATTATAAGCTTACAATTTTTGCAATGTGGCATGATTATTACAAAATGGCCCCAAAATAAGATGAGATAGTTTATGACAAAGTATCTTTTTAATATACACAATATGTTAAAATGTATTTAAAATCTACATTATCTTGTTCTGTCCAGGAACATATTTCCTCATAATGAAGATGTCAACTGTGTCTTTTTAAAATACAGGATGTAAAATGCATATGTTCCCAATAACTTACTTAGTTAAAGTTAAATTGGCCTTAGTTTTAATCCTTGAGTTCCATAACTTTGCTAAATGTTGAGAATCATGATACTCGATAGAAATAGAGAAGTATGATTCTTCTATCACACCTGGATTCATAAAAATGTGCTATATCCAATTGCTAGTGTAATAGGTAGCAATTCATTAAATGATACAAAGTTCATGCTTTCTAGTAATAGTAAGAATATCCTTATCGCCCATTTTACCTACCTGTCAGACCTAATTTAACAATTTGGATGACCAAAGAAATAAATATTTTCCCAATATTCCTTGAGAAAATTCTATTAAAACTATTGAGAATATACAGATTTGATGTATTATTTTTGGATGCATAATATTAATGTCATAAACACTACAGATGGACATTTAGGTGTTGTTCAGTTTCACAAATCTTTTGACCTACTATGCTGAATATAATGGGCTAGCTTTTCTAAACCATAATTGCCTGATCTAGGATAATATGATAGAGTGCTGATGTGACATTCAAAATGAGACAGGATGCAATAAGTAATTAACTTTCAGTGTTTATACAGAAAATCCACTCATTCTCTCTTGATTATATTTTATAGGGCTAGAATATTTCCATCGGGTACTATTCTTAATTCTCTCTACACCCTGTTGCCACATGCTGCCTTTGGGCAGAGAATCCCACTTAAAATAAGCTTTAATGGGATCTTCCAGAAAAGGATAATATGCTCCATTTTCTTTTCTTTTTTGAACGAGGGATAAGGATCTATTCAATAAAAGGTCATTTGGAAAATATGCATAGTTATCTTAAAATAAAATGAAACGCTTTTTACCATCCAAGATCTAGACCTTGGTTTAGACAAGTTTGATAGAAGACACTACAGCTAAAGAGACATTCTGAATACAGTTATGTTATTTTATAGCTCACTCTCCCGTTCAAGAGCAGGACATGACTAAGATATTCAGTGCAATTCTATTAGTACTAGTAGTGTTTGGAAGTGACAGAGTGAATGCTGATACTTGGAAAAGTGACGATTTGGTTATTTGGGGGTAACTTACCTTGCCCAGTGGACTAGCTTACACTTTAATACACTTTCTTTGCTTTAAACAAGTTTGAATGCCCAAATTTGGTTCCTCAGTTCATTCAAACCATAGAACATAGATATACATTTTACTTTCTGAATGATTTAAAGAATGTAAATCCTATGGCTCTCCAAATAAGTGATTCAATTTTCATGTAAATGTCAGTTTTTGTGAATAGGGATTTGTCTCTAAGACAGCAGAACCTACTGGTTAGTTTTTACTGGGACATGCATTGTGGATAAAAGATCATTCTAAACTTTAAATGAATGACAGGACAACTATGGGCACATGCAAAGGGTATCTTACGAAGAAAATGTTCTTGGGGGAAATGACCATGTGGCGCTCATTTCTTGTGCACAGGAGTTGTACGGGTAGTGCTTAACTCAAAATGTGATATTGTGCTCATATTAAATAGGGGTTTGTTCAGAGTTCCTTCTCTAGGACTGTATGCAGAAAGGCTACACGTGTGTGTGTGTGTGTGTGTGTGTGTGTGTGTATCTCTATACACACATATTTATGTGTATATACATGTGTGTATATACATATGTGTGTATATATATGTGTATATATATATATATACACACACACACACAGTTGTAAAGCAAGTAACAAGATTCTGTTCTGCTGTGCTCTTTAAAAACTGATGGTTCACACAAGAAATCCTAAAACTTTTGAACCAAACACTTACAATTTAATTTATTGCAAAAATTTCGCTGCATGGGACTTTGCTTTCATATACCTATATAGTGGAGAATTTGTTCTAATTTGCTGATCTGGAACACATTTAATCACAGCTGAATTTACACCAACAACCCTGGTGTGTTTACATTTCAAAAGAAATGAAATTGGCGTGGAAAAATTTTTAGAAGTACTGTAACTTTTTTCCGTTTTTTTTTTTCCAAAGGGAAATATTTCAAAAAGTAAAACTTATGAGTAGGCACTTCAAAAAAGATAAAAATATTTTATGTTTGTTTTTTGACTGACATGCTATAAAAAGGATTATATTTGTGAAAGAAGATACTGATTGCCAATATTTCAAATACCATCTTGCAATGTATAGTTTTTAGTGGTATCATAGTATAAATCTGTAATTTGAACTTTTACTTTGGAATGTAAAGTAGAAGATATTAGCTATGTCAATGATATCTTGCAAAGTGTTCCCATTTATAATTATTTATATTGTAAATAGCTTTCTGAAGTAAATTTGAAGTTAATGTGCATAAAATGTATTTATTATGTGAGGAATTTTTTTGGTTTAAAATATAGTTACCAATATGCAGTTTGAGTCTGAATTATTCATTGAATGAAAGGTCTCTATAGGACAAAACAGACTGTCCACTAGAAGACTAGAACTGTAAAGAAATAAGAACAATTTTAGTTCTAGATTCTGTTGGAATAGGTAACACATCACACATACACACACACTTTACAGGACCTAGCAATAGAAACTTACACATATACACAATAGCTATCAAGTAATGGGTCTGATTGTTACTAGATACTAGAAAATGGTTTTCTCAATTTAGAACATCTTAGGAAAGACTCCTGTGTGATTGCCTCTTTGCTAAAATAAAGCAAGAAGTTTAAAAGTACATATTATATTTATAATGCCCAAGGGAAAAGAAAACCTGTAATGATATTTTTAAATTTGCTGTCAATCAAAAACATGTTAAAAATCATATTTTGAATTATTATTATTTTTTTATTTTTTAAAGATTTTTTACTGATTTTCAGAGAGAGAGAGAGAGAGCAGGAGCAAAGAGGGGGAGCAGAGGAGGGAGTCTGACCCTAAGTTAGATTCTAGGACCCCAGGATCATAACCTGAGCTGAAGGCAGACCCTCAATCCACTGAGCCACCCAGGTGTCCCACATCTTGAATAATTTAGATTTTGGAATCCAAAGTAGTTTTTAAATCTAAAATTAGTAATTCAGGTCAAACAGAAATAGATTTTCAGGTAGTTCATAACACCAAGCATGTTTCTTTTTCCTTCTCCAGGGTTTTTTGATATACCTTCATGTGTTCTAGAAATTGTCAACCATCAGCTGATTTGACAAACTTACACAATGTATTTTTAATTCAATGGAAATGTTCGTATTTCATAAAGCTTTTTTGATAAAGCTGCCCCAAATACCATCACATTAATATTATAACATTTATCAGATATTTTTAATATGATTCTGTAAATAATTTTTTTAGCGCTTTAGTTTCTGAAAGTAAAATTGTTTTCACCACTTCATACTGCAAAGGAACTATGCTTTCAATTTGATCTATAGCATTTATGGAATACATACCTATGCCTCAAAAGGCATAGAAACCAAGAATCTTTTTTTTTCCTTAAGATTTTATTTATTTATTTGACAGAGATCACAAATAGGCAGAGAGGCAGGCAGAGAGAGAGGGGGAAGCAGGCTCCCCGCTGAGCAGAGAGCTCGATGCAGGGCTCGATCCCTGGATCCCGAGATCACGACCCGAGGCGAAGGCAGAGGCCCAATCCACTGAGCCACCCAGGCGCCCAAGAATCTTCTTCATTGTAGGACATTCTAAGAAAGCACATAGAGATGGTTCTTGATTTCCCTTTTGTGCTTTGAAAGTGTAAATTCTTCAGATAGCCATTAAAAACGACAAGCGTGTATTGAGTTGCATGTCACAGGCACTGAACCAAGCTTAGATTGTCACTGAAGTCTGAACAGACCATCACTGAAGGGAACACCAATGTGCTCCGTTTCACTGAGGAAAGGGAAACTCAGAGTTGGTACATGACTTAGTGACGCAGCCAGCAATGGCGGAGAAGAAATTTGAACCCAGGCAGGTTTACTCCAAAACTTTACCTTACTTCATTCTGCTTTCTTTATGTAATTAAAAAAGTAAAATAAAAGAGTGTCTGCATGGCGGTTACATAAAACAGATCACTTCGTTTAGTCTAGGGCCGCTCCAACAGCCCCATGTATGGTCTCAGGGCTAGAGATGCTGTTTCTCCATTATTCCACTGACACATGATGACCCGCCTGAGGGAGACAGAGGCCAGGTCTGCCACCCGCTTGCATAATAATTTGCTTCCTGCCAAATGAATGTTCTAATGTTTCTTTTATGAACATGATACCAAGGAACGTCTAGGGCGCAATTAATTACAGGTAATAGTATCTTAACAGGATCCCTATTATTTGAAAAAAAAAAAAAGTGAGGCTTTCTCAATAAAATACAAGTGGTCTAAAGTGTAATTGAAAACTACACTTTAAAAAAAAGAAGAGCTATAGATTTTTACCCAATGTTTTCAGGATATGCACCAAAAACAGCTATTGCTCTTTCATTGTTGTTGTTAAATACTCTGCTTTATTTCATGGAAAACTTCCTTTCCTCTTTGCAGAAAGCCCAATCAAAGCCCACCCCACCGAGAACAGATGTGTCAGCACTGCCTGTATTATTCAAGGGCCTGGTTTCAAGGTTACTTTGAGGGTAGAGCTTACTGGACTGTCGCAAACTCTACCACATTATGTGTCTTCCTCACGTGAAGGAAACTGCTCAAAAGTTATCTGACAGGCAATCTGCCCCCCCAGAACATAGATGATTCCTATAAGATGTCTTCAAGCAACAGCAGGAGCCCGCTGGGATCTCGCTGGCCTGGGGATTGTGGTAACTCGTGGGTGCCACCACCGTGGGCAGCCTGTTCAGCCATCCCTGGCCCTTGGTCTCTGCCTCACAGTATCAGGAAGGCCGATCCTTTGTAGCACTTCTCGGCCTTTTCATAATTATGCTTTATAACTTAACATGTGCTGTATTTACCGATGGAATTAGATCCAGGGTGGGAGAAATGTAAAACAGCCCCTGCTTTGGGAGTTTGTAAATAATCTTTGCTTTGTTCAGCTTCCCCCAGGTCAGGCTCCTGTGTGGGGAGTAATTCCATATGGGAATCTTACTGGGGTGCCATCTAAGTAAACCTTAAAGGAAATCTTGGCAGTATCTCCTGAGCCATAAGGAAATCATTCTCAGTTTCTGGTGAGGATTTTCTAATAGCTTTGTGTAGTATATATATTTTTTAAAAAGCTGAACCCATGGAGTCTTTTTATGGGTAAAGTCTCCGGAGTTGACTTGGGAAAGTGTAATTGGGATCTAATGGGAGAAAAATCATCCAGGCAGTAATTGGGGTTCATTATTCAGTGGATTTCTACATTTCTTTTTTTTTTTTTAAGAGTTTTTAAATTAATTTTTTTATTGGACAGACAGAGATCACAAGTAGGTAGGGAGGCAGGCAGAGAAAGAGAGGAGGAAGCAGGCTCCCTGCAGAACGGAGAGCCCAATGCGGGGCTTGATCTCAAGACCCTGGGATTGTGACCTGAGCCCAAGGCAGAGGCTTAACCAACTGAGCCACTCAGGTGTCCCTACTTCTATATTTCTAATTCCTAATTTCAGGCCTTGTGTTAGTCATATGCCCCATGAGTTAGGCTAGGCAGGTTTATCTACCATGGGATGCTAAACCTTTTTCCATTTAAAAGGTCAGAGACACATTTTTTTTTTTTAAGATTTTATTTATTTATTTGACAGAGAGAGATCACAAGTAGGCAGAGAGGCAGGCAGAGAGAGAGGAGGAAGCAGGCTCCCTGCTGAGCAGAAAGCCCCATGCAGGGCTCGATCCCAGGACCCTGAGATCATGACCTGAGCCGAAGGCAGCGGCTTAACCCACTGAGCCACCCAGGCGCCCCCAGAGACACATTTTTAATAAAGATTTGCAATTCTGTTATATAACTGAAAGGTACCAATAGCTGAGAAATTTTTTCAGGGTGGTGAGGAGAAGAAGTGGAAAAACTAGCAAGTACATTCCTTAAAAACTTTCAGTCACCTGTGTACCTTGCTTAAATACCTACATCTGCTATATACTTAACCCTGGTGTTTGGTTTTTTTGTTTTTGTGTTTGTTTTTTTGTTAAAGATTTTATTTATTTGACAGACAGAGATCACAACTAGGCAGAGAGGCAGGCAGAGACAGAGGAAGGGAAGCAGGCTCCTCGCTGAGCAGAGGTGGGGGGGGGCTCTATCCCAGGACCCAGGGATCATGACCTGAGCCAAAGGCAGAGGCTTTAACCCACTGAACCACCCAGGCGCCCCACCCTGGGGTTTTTTTCTGAAAAAGTATGTAGAAAATGTCTTTTTAAAAAATTTTATTTATTTTTTAAATAAAAAATAAAACAGGGGGAGGGGCAAGCAGGGAGCCCGATGTGGGACTTGATCCTAGGACCCCAGGATCATGACCTGAGCCAAAGGCAGACAGTTAACCAACTGAGCCACACAGGTCCCTCTGTAGAAAGTGTCTTTTAATGTAAGACATAGGCTGTTTCATTTTTGAAATTCATTTTTCTTTCATGGACATTGCTAGTGTTCCACTTAATGGCCTCAAAAGGAAGTAAGACAGCTGGAAAATTCTAGCAGTCTTTCATATTCCCTTTGGTGGGTTTACGGCCAGGTCTCCTTCTTTGGAGACTTCCTGTCGTACTGTATTACGCCAAAATGTTCACCTTTTTCTCCAGTCCCTCTCATCTTGCAGACATGTTATTTTACTTCAGTGACCATCTCTCAATGAGAACGACTTTTAAAAATAGGCGTCTATAGCCATTATGTCACGGTCACACCTACAAAAATGAATGATAACTCCTTACGTGGCACTGTTTAAAAGGGGGCGATGGAGATCAGGCGTGAAGTTCTGTCCTTACGTCTGACGTCCCGATGCCTCTCCGGACGGCCCTTTCAGCCGCCGGCAGGCAGCTCTCTTCATCCACCTGCCCTTCTCGCCCTCCTTTCCTTTCTGGCTCTCCTCAGCTCCTCCCCTGGGTTTTTACACATACTAGTGTTCTTAGGCCTATAAACACATACACGCCCGCCCACGGGCGCGCACACCCACGCTCCCAGAGGAACCCGGATTCTGTGTATCAGGCCTCCCTCCCGCTCAGTTAATCTTGGCTCCGTTCTCCCAGCTTCCGTTTCAAGTCCTGAGAGCACCCGGAATCCTGTCCTCACTTGAAGACCGAGGGCTCTGGGATCCTTGCGTTCCTGAAATATCTTGATTTCTCTTTCCAACATCTCAAAATACCACCATATCTTTGCCCTTCTTTCCTGCCTGCCTGTCTCATGAACCCGGTGACTCTGACCTGGCAAACGAGGGTGTTATGGGACGGTTTCCCATCCCCCAAAAAACCTTCGTGAGCGTCCGAGGAAGCAATGCCTGAGAATAGGCTCCTGCCATTTTCCACTTGCCCTCATTCATCATCCAGTCAGCATCCAGTTAACACTGACCAAGTGCCTCCATGTACGAAGTTCAGCACTGCAGATAAAACCCAAGGGGCCCCTGACTCCAGAGGTTCACGGCGGGGGCGTTGGGTGAGGAGAACTCCAGCAGCCCTCCACTCCCTCTCCATTTCCCTCAGCTTTTCCCTCAGCTCCCCTCCTCCGGACTCTGCGCTCATGACCTCCCTTGACTGACCCCCCCCCCCAACTCCTCCCCCACGGCCACAACCCCCTCCCGCCTCAGGACTCACTTTGTCTCTGAACTCCCCTTGTGGCTGTCCTGAGCCAGCTTGGCAATGACCCTCTCGGATTCGCCAGTGTGCGGCTCTGGGCTCCTTCCTTTGCAGCAAAGATCCTCGACGCAGGAACCGCTCCCTCCCTCTCCCCACACCCCCTTACCTCGCACCCCAGTCCCCTAGATGCTCAATGCACCACAGAAATGTGGTAAGTATGCATCGGAAGAGTGAATAAATGCTCCCTCAGAAATGATGGTGAGGTAGTTCAGGTCACTGCATTTTGTTCTACAGTCCGCATCATTACACTTCCTGTGGCCTGTGCTACCCAAAATAATACTCTGGATCTTAGCAACACGATGGTCATGGCTTCTTGTTTTTTCTTTTTCTTCTTTCTTTTCTTTTCTTTTCTTTTTTTTTTTTTGAGAGAGGGGGTTTGCAACTCGCTTTCAACATTTTGATTTTGAGACCCGAACAGTCTCCTCCATGTTCATGATTTTTTCCTATTACTTGTATAATGAAGGAGGGGATACGTATGTGACACTTTCTGTCAGTTCCTGGCTTACTGTGAGTACGCGCGCCCCCGTGTTCCACCTCTTCCTTTGCAACCCCCTCCCATCAAATCTACTTTTCCCCCTAATTTGCCCCTAAGTCTCTTTTATGTATTTCTGGTGCATATTACATATTACATGACACAGATCCTTTTTTTTTTTAATTTTATTTATTTATTTGACAGACAGAGATCACAAGTAGGCAGAGAAGCAGGCAGAGAGAGAGGGGGAAGCAGGCTCCCTGCTGAGCAGAGAGCCCAATGTGGAGCTCGATCCCAGGACCCTGAGATCATCACCAGAGGTGAAGGCAGAGGCTTAACCCACTGAGCCACCCAGGCGCCCCGACACAGATCCTTTTTTAAAAACACTTTTCTCAGATCTTACCCTGTCCCTGCGTGAAATACCACCATAACCTGACTTCCTTACTCTCTTTCCAAAATCCTTTTCTTCTCCACCTAATTTCCTCCTCCTGTTCTCCAGGACTTATCTCCCTCACTGTTGCCAGGGTCTTCTTTCCACAGATTTTATGCCATTCACCTGCTTAAAAGACACTTTTGTGTCCCGATTGCATCTGAATGAAATTTAAACCCTTTGTCACAGGAGTTCTTCACAATGGAGCCACCAATTACCTCCTTGGTTTCTCCATCTGACCCGGCAGGCACCCCAGGGTTCTGCTGCACCAGGTTTCCCAACTTCGTGGACTGTGTCCTGTCTTTTGCTTCCCTCGTCCTTGGCACAGGCTCTTCTCTGGACTTCTTTACAGCCATTCTTTATTGGGAAAATTCCTCTTTGCCCTTCAAGGCACAGAGTTCTCATGTGATGCCTGAAGCCTGACTCTCCTTTGGGAGAGTTTTACACTTCCTTTCTGGACTCACACAGCACCTGGTTCATATTTCTGTTACAATATTTATAGAACATACTGGGAGTTGTAGGATCTTTCTTAAATTATGAAAACAATAGGCCAGTTACAAAATTGATACAGTACCGAAGTGTGTACAGTCATAAAGAGAGTACGTACAACTTTGTGACTTTTTTTTTCATTCAGCAATGTATTATGGGCATCCTTCATTTCAGTTTCCTTATATCTCTTTTATTCTCCTTAATGGATATATAATATTTTATAGTATTGATGTGCCATGGTTTATTTATTCCCTTTTTTGATAGAGACCTACTTATTTCCAATTTTTATTTATTATTTTATATTAATATAATATAATATAATATATAATATTATAATATATATCATATTATATATAATATGATATATAATATATATAATATTATAATACATATAATAAACATCTCTGCAAATAGATCCTTTTGCATCTGTCCCCGAATCTCAGTAGAATGGATTCTTAGAGGTAAAATTGCTGACTCAAAGGTTATCTTCAATTTTGATAAATACTACCCAATTTCCTCCAAAGACTTTGTAAAAGTGGATTAACCCCCCTTGTATATAAGACTATATTCTTGTCCTTTAATAAAGTTTCGTATAGTCTTTGTGTATTTCTTGACTCTGTTCTTAGGTACTCAGTAATTCTGTGATCTACTAACACATGGATCTTTTTACTTATAACTTTTTTTTTCTAGTTTGGTATTTATAGCGGATAAGGAAACTGCCTAATTTTTGTATATCTTATACTAATTACATTTTATTTAACCTTTGATACTTCCGATAATTTTTAGTTGATGCCTTTGGATCTTCTGGGTAGACAAGAATCTCTATTTTCCTATATTCAGGATTATTTATTTTTTGATTTCTATATTAGTAAATTTGTAAATCTCAGTAACAGATATTCAGTTTTATCAAATGCCATTTTGGCATTCAAGATGATATACATTTCCTTCTTAATTTCCTAACTTGAAACATTCTTTCCTAATGTCAAAAAATCCTGCCTGCCTGGCCAAAACCTGATCAAGTTATTCTTTTACTATATTCGGTATTCAGTGTGCTAATGTTTAACTAGAGAATTTTTCCCTGTATTCAGTTGTCATTAATTTCTTGTGTTTGTCTTTATTTGAATATGGGCTCTTTGAGGGCAGGAACCGAATGCTGTTCAGCTAGAAATACCCCTCACCTCACAGAACACTTGGTATGTAATAGATGCTAAAACTATGCCTCCATCTGTGTTTTGAAGAACTGGATTCAAATTCCAATCCTGTTTGCTTCTAATGTTGTAAGCGAGTCACTTACTATCAACCTGTTTCTTCATTTGTTAAATGTGACGTTACTTCCTCTGAGGGCCTATGGAAAGATGAAATGAAAGAACATATATAAAGTACTTATTACAGTGTTTAGAGCATAGGAAGTAATTAAGATTGGTTCTTTTTCGCTTCCCTTTGAAATAGAAAAATAATCTGAATTTATCTGTCATGGGAGAGTTATCAGGACAATCTACGAGTTTTTAATAGACATGGTTATGGGTGACCCTGAGCCTCCACATTCTCACTGCAAAGCGAAATGCTGCATGTCAACCTTCTTTTGATTACTGTCATTAAATAAATATTTGTTAGGCAGCTTATAATTACAACTTGAGAAGACCTTACTATTGGATAGATGTCAGAGGGCAATTTGGAAGACATTTATGTTGAAATTATAGTTCATCACTTCATTTTCTATTTTACTTACATGCCTGTATACCTGCCACACATTTTTTTTAACTACCCCGCCCCCCGCCCCCCCAGTTTATCTCTAATATGTTCCAAGAGGGTAGAATTGATGCTGATTTGTTAAGTCACTAGTTTAGCAGGAAGCTTGAGAATTTCATAACGAGAATGGTTTAATTCGAGCTTTTGATTTCTACCAGAAGAGGAAAAAAAAGAAGCTGGCCTGTTTAAACCTGAAATCTCCTTTTGCAAACTTAAATATTAATGTTTTCTCATATACAGAAGGATAAATTCTATTGCCTATGCATGAAGTTGAATCAATGCCTCGGTAAAGCCCTCTGGTGTCATCTCACTGAATGGTTTCAAATAGGAATACAAAGCCCAGATGAAACGGAGATGAGATCGTAGAAATTGTGACAGGGCTATTTTTGAAATGATGCTCTTAGGAAAAGCTGCTGATTGAAATCAATATCTCAAGACCCGGAATTTGAAAAGACCATTTCTGAGACCTGAGAGGGTCACTGAATAGAAGTGTCAGTTGATGGTATTCAGACCATGCAATTGCTTTCACCAAGGTGCCTCTGTGTTTACTTAAGTGACTTGTGGTAGCTGGTGGCTGAGCATACATTGAGAGAGTATCCCTCGATTCAGGCTCAGGGGAGGAGGAGGAGACTGGAGAGGACATTGTCTGTGGTTTAAATGAGGAAGTCCTAGTGCGCTATATTGGAGGAAATGAATTGAACTGGATTTTCTTTTTCATTTATCCCCTGGAAGAAATAATCTGTGAAGGATACAAAGAATATAAACCTTTGTAGTATTGAGAAAAATTAGTGTACCCCAAACTTTACAATATTCATTTCAGACCAAGTCCTATTTAATACATTACCATTGATCCGAAAAAATTCATTTGCACAGATCTCTGCTAATGTTTCCAATTTTCCGCAAGGCACATGGAATCATTTTCTTTTTGTTAAGTGTGAGATTTTATTGGTGGTGATGTCCTGGGTTGTGGGGTAGCACAGAGGCTATTTATCCAACTTTGAATTGCCTTATATAGAAGGGGCCAGGTCACTTAATTGTTCTAAGATTTGAGATAATTTGAGGGGAGGGGAATAAATGTATTAACCTTTCAGTTTTTTTTGTTTGTGTTTTTGATTTTTTTTTTTTTTTTTTACTGCACTTGATTTTAAGATTTATATTATAGGGAAATTTGTTTTGTCTTTTTTTTTTAATGTCTAAGTGAGTAAATTACATTTTAGTGCTCCTAGCACATGTGTATTTTATTTATTTATTTATTTATTTATTTATTTTATTTTTTTTTTTTTAAAGATTTTTTTTTTAATTTATTTATTTGACAGAGAGAGATCAGAAGTAGGCAGAGAGGCAGGCAGAGAGAGAGGAGGAAGCAGGCTCCCTGCTGAGCAGAGAGCCCGATGTGGGACTAGATCCCAGGACCCTGGGATCATGACCCAAGCCGAAGGCAACGGCTTAACCCACTGAGCCACCCAGGCGCCCGCACATGTGTATTTTAATCATTAATTTTGTTCACTATGTTTAGGACCGTTCGTTTGAATGGAACTGAATGCTTTTATTTCAAATACTGAGAACTTGGCTCTCCACTATACCATCAAACAATGGCACTGTTCCAAACTCACATACATGTCATAGGTAGAGGTGACCATCACAGAAACAGGAGTAACGATCCCCACCCCCACACCCAGACTCTGTCTCATGTTGCTGGTCTGGACATGTTCTTCGGAAGGATAAACTTGACCAAGATGGATGAAAATCAAGCTTTGGAAATCGAAACAAAATTTTAAAATGTCAGAAGAACATCTCCATCAATTACCTTGGTTTTATAAGGTCATGTTTAAAAGGTGGGATGGCGATGGGGAGGGACCCTGTGGTTGCTGCCAGTGTTCTGAGAAACTCCTACAGTGGAGAAGCTGGGAACATAGTGACAGGATGAGAAGTAAGACAGGGTTGGGTTGTCAGGGGCATTTGGAGGAAAACAACAGCCGAGTCTTACGGGTCATCCAATTGTGTCCTGTGTACCGATACATCTGATCTTGACTCGGAGCCCGATTCTTGAACATTTATATGACATGATTACTGTAGCCACTGAGATTCTGCCTACAAGACCCAAGAGTGTAAGTTTGCTTCCTCAGTCTTTTACATGCATGCAAAAAAAAAAAAAAAAAAAAAGTTGATGAGATGGGCTGATAGACTAGCTAGAGAAATACTCCACCATCTCCACTCCCAGGTTTTTTGGAATCTGAGGAATCATAAAAACAAGCAGTTTAATTAATGACCTTAAAGCCAAGTCTTGCTAATTATACTCTGTCACACAGCAATGTGACCTCCAGCAAAGTACTTGATCTCCAAGTCTCAGTGTTCTCAACCATAAAATGGGGAAGAGTCCTTACTATGAAGAATTGAAAAAGGATTAAAAAGCAATATATTCAAAGCATGGAAACACTCAGTACTTAGGACATAATTAGCTCAGTACTCAATCGATATTATTTATTATGATTAGTGCTAGGACTATTATAATCATTATTTTGATACTGTTCTTTGAGCTAAATTCTGCAATTTGTATTTCTAGGGCTACACTGACGTTAAAATTAGTATTGATGGATATTTTTAGTTCAGGGGTTTTAAAGGACATTGCATCCCATCAAAAGCATTCTTCATAAAAAGAAAAAAAATGTTGGAATGTATGTGATAGTTCTATTTTTATTGTAGTTCTTTAGTGGAATTCCAATATTATTCAGCATGTTTTATGTTTACAGAATTATTTAGGGTATAATCAAGAATGCCATAATACTGTCTTCATAAATGGGCACTGTTTTAAAAACTAGGCATAATTAGCAGGAAGATATTCATAGTGTAGGTCTGACATTATTATGACTGCAATATAAATTCCACGAGGTGGAGAAGGCCCCGAGAAGGAAGCCTACAGATTTATCATCGTATGATGCATTTGCAATATGGATTGTACTTATCTTTTTATTTGCCACAGACAATGTAAATTAGGAACATCTGAACGAAGATTCAAATAATTTAGCATCTGCAGCCCACTATAAAATATGCCGCTCTGATACCTAGAGTGGAAACAGAAATGGACTGTTTTCTTCTACCTCTAATGATACGATTTGGCTTGGGGTCCCAGAGGTAGCCTGGGACCAAAGACGGACCAGGAGCCATCGTGAAGGAAAAGGAGGGGAAACAGCGGGGGGTCACTTCCCACCGCCTCCTCCGGTTCTCCCTTCAGTGCTCTCAGGAGCATTTGCTCTTTGGCCAAGATGTCAACAACAAACAAAACCCTTTGAGGGGGTGAAGTTTGGGGTAATGATGTCATCAACCCCTTTTCCCCCCTTCATGTTATTTATTCCTCTACTGCTGAAATCAAAAACTGTAAGAAATGTAGCCGCAGGTGAACATTTAAGTTTGTTTAAATATGAGCGATTTGGAGGAGGGGGCCGTCCTTCATGGTTCTGGACACTTCGGGTTGGGTAACTGTCCTAGCAGGTAAGAACTTGACTGTGCCTGGAGCACGACATGAATCGCCACAGTGAGAGGCAAAAGGGAGAGGAACTACAACAAGCCTGGAAACTGGTCAGAGCTTTCCATGGTTGCTTTCCCCTTCTACCCGATTGTTCTCCTTTGACAGATGAGGAAGCTGAGGCCTGGAGAGCTTTAAATGACTTGCTCTAGGTCACTTCCCGTTCTGTATCAGAGATGAAATACCTCAGCTGGGTTATGGATAGAGCTGTGGCCATGGATCAGGGTGGCGAGCCTCTGCCCCCCCCCCCCCCCCCAGGCCACTGGGAGCAGCGGTGAGCACAGGCGCAAATGTCAGCTGTGAAGCTGCCCTGAGGGGAACATCAGATTGGGGGGTGTGAGGTGGGTGACCCGAGAGTTGTAAGGGAGAAAACAGGGCTGGGAGAGAGAACAGGAAAAGCTTGCGTCTCATCGTGGAACTTGTGTGTGCACAGCTTTCAGCCATGGAGGCAAGACCCATGGGGGAGTTTCCTCATTCGCTCTGAGAGTCTGGGTGCATTTCTGAAGTAGTTTTCTAAGTTTTCTCTTTGTACAACAATTCGGAAAGTTGAACAAAAGCTGTAGACTCTCTACGGCCTGAGAGATTGTCTCACTCGTGTTTCGTCTGTGTCTGAGCCATTTTTTTCCCACTGGGGGCAAAAGGGGGCTTTTCCTTGCTGCACCCGTTTGGCAACAAACAACAGCTGCTTAGTTCTGATCCAATTATAGCTACTAATTTGCAAGTGGCTCTAAAGCAGACCTGAGATATCCCATGACTTTCTCGGAGCTGTGCGTCTTAAATTCAGAAAGTGGAAACATGATGTCCCTCTGGGCTCCCAGGCTACTACCAAACTTGAGACTCGGCTTAATGCGGAACTGATTTCTTTCTTTGAGCTGTAATAGCAAAGCAAGCACTTCAAAAAGACCAATCCATCTCCTCTCCATAAAAGGTTAATTCCCTTCAATGTGCAAAAAATAAAAAAGAGCGAGCTTTCCACTCTTTTCATGGCAAGCACCAACTGAGAAAAGCAATAAGGACCAAGAACGTTTGAATATCCTCATCTACAATCCATCCATTATCCATTCATCCAATACTGCAAGAACCGGAGAATGTGCACCCTCCGTCTGGCTAGTCTGTAAGCTTGAGCTTTGCTTACTCTTGGGGGTGAGGGTGTCGGGAGTGGTAGGAGGGACAGAATCCTCCGTAAAGCAGCCCCTGCACCACAGCCCTCTCCAGGAGGCTGGCCACATGGGGCTCTTGCTCCTGGGTGCTTGCTTTGCAACTCCATGTCAAAGCCAACTACCCCCCCCCCCCCCCCGCCACCCCTACAATGGGAATTAGGATCAGGGATCTGGGAGAAGAGATGCTGTTTTCAAGATGCATGTGAACATGAACTTCTGAAGAGCCTTTGGTACTGTCATTTCCTGCCCAGTCCCAATCTGGGAGATGACCCCATTGGGCTATTAGTTTCTCTTTGCCCTCGCCAACTTGCCACACCCTTCGGTTAGCCTGATGCTCCGAGCATACAGTCACTTCTAGAGGGAGGTGCTTCTGGTGAGGAGAGGGGGCAGGAAATAACTAGTTAACAGGTAGCTTAGTCACATCATTCTTTTTCCTTTGTTCAGGACTAGAGACCAAGTATTGGTTTGGAATACCAACTGGTAATTTTTCAACACAGAAATGGCATGAGAAATATTTAACACATTGCATTGACTATTGCTAAGGACCGATAACAGTTAACAACTTGGACCCTGGGCCAACATTCCCCATTCAAATTCCAGTTCATTTCAAACCAGCACCAGGAACTTAAGGGAATTTGCTTAACTTCTCTTGGTCCATTTTCCCATCTGTATAAAGAAGATAATAATAGAGCTTACCTCACAGGATCTCAAAGACTATCTGGCATGTAGTTAAAGACTCAGGATGTGATAGCTGGTATTTTCTTATCACAAGATATTAGCAAGCTTCATTCAATTTTATTTCATTATTCCGTGTTGTCACTGTTATATAGGTAGCTTATTCTTCACGCTGGAAAATGATTGAAACAAGTTCTCTTAGACTCAAGAAGTAAAATTTTCTACAAAAACCAACCCATGCTCTTTTTTGGTGTAAAAATTGTCTCCCATTGGTAACCATTGCTTCTATAAAATAAATACGATTTCTGACATATTTTTAAGTTAACTCTCATAGGGTATCACCATGGAAGAAATAATTTGCTAGTGTATTTCAATAGCCTGATAGACACAAGTCACCTTTAGATTTAAATCACATAATATTTTCTTCTTTATGGGTTTATGTTTTATAAAGGTTAGTTGGTATAAGCTTATTACTCTTTTCAATCATACTCCTGGAGTGCTTGGGTGTCTCAGTTGGTTGAGGCTCTGACTCTTAATTTTGGCTCAAGTCCTGATCTCAGGATCATGAGATTGAGCCCTGCGTCTAGCTCCTTGCTGGATGTGGAACCTGCTTAAGAGTCTCTCTCTTTCCCTCTGCCCCTGCCCACGGTATGCTCAATCTCCCTCCCTCTAAAATAAATAAATAAATCTTTGAAAATATAAATAAAATGATACCCCAATTCAATTGATTCTCAGGAACTTCTGCAAAATACATGAAATTCTAGGTCATTTTTATAAATTCTTGCAATCAAGATCTTTTTTTTAAAAGTTTTTTTTTGTTTGTTTGTTTTTTAATTTATTGGACAGAGAGAGAGATCACATGTAGGCAGAGAGGCAGGCAGAGAGAGAGGAGGAAGCAGGCTCTCCGCTGAGCAGAGAGCCCGATGTGGGGCTCGATCCCAGCATCCTGGGATCATGACCTGAGCCGAAGGCAGAGGCTTAACCCACTGAGCCACCCAGGTGCCCTCTAGGTCATTTTTAAATGAGAGCTATGATATACATAAATTGTGAAGGAGACTGTGTTCTTATATGATAACATAATGGTGTTATCAGGTTACATAAATGACCCTTACACCATTACTCTTTTCCATTTTCAATACACTCAACAAAACTGAGAGATGCTGATATGAAGTCTAGGAGAAATAAGTGGCAGGATTATTAGAAAATACAGAACTCAATATTGCTCTGGGACTTTGATTTTGTCTTCTTACTGGGAAGGAAATTCTACTTTTCTCTGAGTACAATAAAGGGAGAATATTAAATATATACATCTAGGTGGGGCCATATGATTAAATGCTGGTCACTAAGAAGTGGTGAAAGTGAATACAGGCTACTTCTGGGCCTATGCCACCCCCACCCCAATCTCCTGCACTTACCCGAGCTCTCTACCTGCAGGCTAGATCAGAGGATCCAGTGATGGACTCCAAGGCATAGACTATGGAGAAGCTACTAGATAGGAACAGTCTGGGTCCCACACTGGTGCGCAGAATTACCCCCACATCCCACCCTGTGACATAAATGGAAAACACTGCTGTAGTGTTCAGCTCACTGAAATTTCGGAGTCGTTTGTTATACCAGCTAACATTGCTTTCCCTGACTAAAAGAGCTGGTATAGATGCTTCTTTACTAACATAGAAATGACTCAAAATAATAAATGTAGCTAACATCTGTTGGATGTTAATTAAATGCAAGGACCGAAGCTTAGAGAGGATGTTACTAGACCAAGGTTTATAAGCTAATGAGTGATAGAACCAGGATTAAAAGCTGAGTAGAATGATCTTGAAGCTTATACACTGAACCATTTTATTTTGGTATTGTCTATGAAATATATCATTTATTGTCATTATCTGTGCACTATAGAATTAAATCATGAGGTGGAGTAAGCTTCAAATAATTTTTTGCCCTAGTCACCATAAAAAAATATTGTGATAAGAAGCTACAAGCAACTATAATTTTCATAGCTGGAAAATCTTAGTGCTTGGGTCATTGGTGCCTATTTCAGCACTTACAACAATGTAAATAGGTATGCATCATCTTTATAGTTTTTTTTTTTTCTCCCACTTGGGCCAGGATGCCTCAACTGAGTGAAACATTACACAAGAGAATCTACCCACTTTTCTGTTTTTGATTTGGCGGGATTACTTTTTATTCCCATGCTGTCTCTGCACCCCAGCTGTCAAGGGAGAATAGCCTCTGAATCCCAATGGCCAAGTCCTATCAATGATGCAGGTAGTCTCTGTGAGTTTGGGTGGGTGGGGGCCAGGAGAAATGCCCAATGAGGGGCAAGCTGGCTCTGTATAGCTCTGTACATTTTTGCTCCATGAGAATCCATTCTTTGTACTTGCCTGTTAAGCCTCCTGAAGATCATTATTTATCTTCTAAGTAAAATGGATACACCCAAACTCCACTGACCTTAAGGAATTTTAAGTATGACTGTATGCGGTCCTTTCAGACAAAAAAAACAAAAACCAAAAAACAAAAAACCAAAAAAACCAACACCTTTAAAGTGTTAAAAAAAGTGGCTTTTTTTTTTTTCATTCTTTCTTTCTTTTTTTTGTGAGGCTAAATTAGAAACAAAAAGATCTGAAAACTCTGGAGTCTATACATATAGAAATAGCTTTTTGGGGGCCATATGTTCCTCTTTGTAATACAAACGTGTCGAAAGAGCAAATATCTGCAAAAAACAACTACAAAGAATACCATGCGAGTTAATGCATATCAAGCCATTCAGTCACAAAAAAAAATTTGGAGTAACCAGCAGTGGGTCTGTCCAGACTCATTCTCTGCGGTGGTGATAAAATCCCAGATGCTGTGCCAGCCGTGTCTGGAGGCTCCAGGTCCGAGGCAGCCTTGGGATGTGTGTGCTTGGGGAGAGGACAAGACCCGCTCAGCCTTGCCATCTGAAAGCTTTGAACAGCCTGTTTGGAATGCTAATGGATTATACTTTCTGCTTGTAGAGAAGGATGATTTTTCTGCAAATCATTAAATCATGCCCTTCCCTCCCGTCCTCACCCCCCTCCCCACCCAGGTCTTTCCAGTAGTAGTTCTATCAAATTCTATCAAACGTTTCTTTCTGAACTGATTTTTACATTCATATTTGGAGAATATATGCCATGATCCACAGGGACATAAGGAAGGCAAAATAAGGAAAGCAGGTCAAATTCAAAAGCGGTAACAGGGGGAAAGTACTAGAAAGGTTCGTGGGGGAAGAGAAAGGGTGACAGGGCCAAGAGAAGGAGGGAGCCGTGGAGCCAGTTAGCGTCAATGTTATCTGTGCAAGGCTGAAGCACAGGGTTCCTGAGAGCATGTCGTGGACCTTCGCCATGACCATGGCAATGTCAATGTTAGTCGTGGGTTCGACTCCAGTAATAGGATATTCATTTATATATAGAACACATATTGCATACAGAGAAAGCTGGTGGTTTTTTTTTTTTTTTTTTCTTTAATCTGACAGACCTTCAGAGGGAATTGTGTTAACTAGCAATTTCACACATCTTCAGCTGAATGATAAATAGTGTTAAATGCTGTGCCTGAAGCAGAATGAGATTCTCAAGGGCCTCCCACACTGTTCAGGGAAAAAAGTTTATCTCATGTAATGCAGCGAGTGTAATGTTTCGCAGTCGCATCTTTGGAAACTGATAACCCACAGATCGCCTATGCCTATAATAACCAGGGTAGGGCCTTAGCAAGACTTTGATTTCTAACCAGACTGCAGATAGTTTAGACTTGAGGAACTCTGAGTTTCTCAAACTCGTATTTCTTCTCGTCTTGAAGGGGAGCCCTTCGGGGGTTCTTCGTTGTGTTCTCTGGGGTTGATGTCGAGGCTCCGTCGCTGAGGACCGGAGAGGAAAAGCGAATGCTCGGACTTGCCGCGGGTTCGTTCTTGTCCCTCTTGCGCAGGTCAGGCTCTCCTCCAACGGGGCCTGTGCTAATAATAATCATCCCCAGGCTTCTGCTCTCACCCGATGCTGCCTCGGCGTTGTCCTAGGAACCCTCCTTGAATTTGTTCCCAGCCCTCCTATCTCCTCATCTTCCAACTGTTGTTCCCCTATCCCAGCTGTTGAACCTTTGGTTGCCTGGGCAGTTCCATAAACAGAGCTGTGGAGTTAAGAGCAGAGTCACCTCTTTGAAAACCAGGGTGTTGATTGCCAGCATATGTGCCGTCCGAAAGCCACACGAGGCCATCCGTGCGAGAGCGTGCCCAAGTCACCTGGCAGCGGGTTCAGGGGCTGCGGCCGTGACTGTGAGAACTCCGAGGAGGAGAGCCTTCTGGGTACCACTGCGGGACGACTTGAACTTGTCCCCCTTCCAGCTGAAGCTGGATGGAAACTGATACTCGAGTAGCTTCTCTCTATCACGCTAAAAGGCTGGTCCTGCACCAGATCTGACTGGCGTTCAAAACCATTGTCTGCCAGATGCCCCCGGTTTAGGAAAAATCTCTGAATCCTGCCGTCTCTCTCAGACCTGGCACCAAGCTGCTATCACACAACTGAAACATTTTCTTTTTCATGACAATTTTATATCACTTCCAGACTTTCAAACTTTTTCCCGTTTTATTGAAAATTCTTGGTTTACTTGTTGGCAGATCAAACGCTGTTCTTAAGTGCACATATTTTAAAATTAACTGTCCTTTAACTCCAGCAAACGAACCTGATGGGGAAGCTTTTTACCCCCAACACAAACTCTTTTTTTTTAATTTAATCCTAACTCTCACAAGTAAAGAAAAATCTAATTCCCAGGACCCGAGGGTTGAGTGTCTCTCTACATGTGGTGTACAGGGCGCGTGCCTGACTGCTTTCGGAAGCAATCATTTCTCAAGTCTTGTGTTATTAATGAATTTTGTATGTTTCCTAGCCCCTGTTAGTGCACTAATTTAGAGGGAAGTTTTATGTTTGAAGATATTTGCTTTATCTCATGGGAAGGGTGGATGATATCATTATGACGTCGAGGAGGCACTTAGGGCTCTACGGGACTGTGGCTCAGAGCGGCATCGGTTTTCTCCAGGACTCTGGATTGGACAGACTGATTACTCTCAGAGCTCCATGGTGACTCCTTAGGTTGAAAACCTAGCTAGCTGTGTGACCTTTCAAAATTTACTTAACCTTTTTAAGCCTCAGCTTCATAGTTTGCAAAGTGGAGTTGAAACTAGGACTTAATTGTAAGGTTGTCAAGATTATTAATTGAGTTATGACACCTAAAAAACCTAGAACAGTGTCTCAGAAAAGGTTAGCAATTATTGTTGGGGGGGGACCATATCTTAAGAGCATTTTTTCTTATTAAAAAATTAGTTCGTGTAGTCAGACCAGAGGGGAAGAAGTCTTTTGTTGCATCTTCTTTGCTGAAGTGAGGTTATGATATTCTATAAACCACCACAATTCTGCTCCATTAATTTGAAGCTTAGGCCTTTCCACTATTACTAATACTATTAGTATTAGTAATGTCATTTGACAGTCTTCCTTCAACTCTGTGACTGTATGGTCTGTTTTCTCAAGGCACAATGTCAACTGCTTAACCCCTGTGCTCCCTGTGGCTCTTTAGGAACTATCTCTAGGCTCCACAGGATGGGCCCTTGGCAAACATATTTATATGCTCTCACCTATCTCTTTAGCCAATGCTGTCAGGGCACCTGAGCTAAAATGGACCAATCACATTCTTTCTCCCAACAACTTGTCTTTGGAACTAAGACTTTTAGCCACCGCCTGTGGCTGGTACTGACATATGTAAACCTGGGAGCTACGGGGCTGCCATATTGGGCCACTGGTGCAGAGAAGTAGAGGAAGCTTGTCTGTAGAAAGAGAAAAGAATGGAGCAGACGAAAGAAGCCAAGACATGATTCAGAGAGATTTGAAGAGAACTGACCTACAGAATTCCTGGTGGCTTGGCAGTTCCAGCTATATTCTTGCCCCCCAGTTTTATGAAGCTTTCTCTGTCTATATAATCAATTTTCTGTTTTTATTTAAGGTAGTTGATCAGCAACCAAATACCTTAAAGACTCCTGTTTCTGATCGGTGATGATTTCAAATCAAGTTCATGAGTCCATTGCCATCAACCCACGGGCCTCTACCACTCACTTGTGACCTCTGTCATTCTATTGCTTTTATTTATTTTTGGTGCAGCGTTACTCGATCTCCATGTGTGTTTCAAACAGTTGTTTTGTTTATTTGTTTGTTTGTTTTTTAACACTTGGAACACTTGGGATAATTTATCTGATTTAGTTATACAAATTTGGAATTAGTCTAATTTCATAATTGAGCTGGAAGTTTAAGAAATGATGATTGATTACATTTATTTATTTGTAACCATTGTTTGGGAGGTGCCTCAAATTCTGTAAAGAATATTTGTAATAGTGCTAATTCATGTTTAAGAAAGAAACTGTGTAACATTTCTGAAATCAACTAAAGTCGAATCTCAGAGCAGAGGAACCCTCACTTTGAGCAGCTCAGAAACCCAGACCGGAGGGTTGCTATAGCCGAATTTCCCCAAGTCTATTCCTTAGGACTCTTGTTTTCAGATGCTCATGAATGTAATGAGTAAAAAAGATCCATGTTCAAATATTCTGTGGTTCAGCTCTTTTCTTTATTGAAGCATTTTAAAGACTTTATGCAATGATGTACATTGTGATTCTCTATTTGGTGTAGAGTTGTAGTCATTCCTGAACAAATTGACCATGGAATCCTTTTCCTGGAAAGGATGTTTTTCAGGACAAGGCTTCCCTGGGACATATTCTGGGTGTATTGTCGTACAGGAAGTACTCGGGTAGGGTTAGCCTTGCCTGGCATTTCTTGGCTTGTCCCACTCTTTTATTCCTTACACATGGGTCTTTCATTTATGAACGCTGCCAAAATCCCTTGGGAATCGCAAGTACTTTTATCGGTACCAACTTTTAGTGACACTTGCAGTAATGAAACAGTACGCTTTTTTTTTTTTTTTGGTAAAGATTTTATTTATTTAATTGACAGAGAGATAGAGAGCACAAGTAAGCAGAGTGGCAGGCAGAGGGAGAGAGAGAAGCAGGCTCTCTGCCGAGCAGGGAGTGCAATGCGGGGCTCGATCCCAGGACTCTGGGATCATGACCTGAGCCGAAGGCAGAGGATTTAACCACTGAGCCACCCAGGTGCCCCTGAAACAGTACTCTTAAAAACACATCTGGGGACACATAGATGAGCCCTAATCAGTTACAAAATCCTTGCAGTGTCTCCTTCATCCTCAGATCTCTATGACAGGACCTGTGGATGCCTATTCTACCAGTTGAATTGAATTATTAATTTTCTAAAGTTCTAGAACTAAATAGTTTGTTTTTCTCACAGTGAAGAAACTGCATTTCTTTTTCCAACAACAGACTCCTTTAAAACATTAGCTTTGATGTAACAAGATAGAACTAAACCGGCTACCTCAAGGGGCACCATTTTAATTCTTGGGGAGAGATTGCCAGCAAGGACTTTACTTTTTTTTTTTTCCCCTGCAAATTTCTTTCAAACGTAGTGTAATAGCTGTTCTGCCTTTGCAGAACATCAATATGATAATTTAATAAAATTGTAAGAGAATATGATGCAGAACAGCTCCCTGTAAGATCCTGTTGTCCTTATACAACATTAGTGGAATGGAGTCTGGTTGTACAAAAACAAGCTGGGCAAAGTTAAGATGCTTTAGATAACATAAGTATTCCTACTTATAATGCATATAACATATGCCGTGCATTTTAATTTATGGGCTTGAGGGAACAGTGATTAAGTAGGAGAGAGAAGAGCCTTTTAAACACCTTCTGGGGAGTGATTTCTATTCTTTGCTGTCACATCTCCAATTATTCTTTCTCTTCAAATACTTATTCTCATTCTTTGAGTTTTCCTGGTACAGGTGGCTGCCACTTGTAGAGCTATCAATTTTGCTGCCCCTTTTAAGGCCGCTATTATTTATGCCAGTTCCTGCTTATCCTTCTTTTGATTCGTTTGGACAAGAACAGCTACAAAACATTTTAAACAGCTTCAAAAAAAAAAAAAAAAAAAAAAAAATAAAGAAAGAAAAGAAAAGAAAAAGAAAAAAAGAAAAAAAAAGGTTAACTTTAAGGAACACATGTTATGATGCATAGCCTCCAAATAAAACGTGTGATCGGCTCCAGCACACCTCTCAGGGACTGTGGCTTTAACATGCTTTTAATTGGAGCCACCCTTCCGGACGCCAGCAGCAGAGCGGGGACCGGGGGACCCGGGGACCGGTGCCGCCGCCATGCGGGGCCTCGCCGGCGAGGCTGTCCCATACGGAGGGCCCGCAAACCTGAGCTCTGTCGAGGAGAGGAAGTCTGTCTTCCTCTTCGAGACAACGTGGAACCCATGTCACTTGGAAGAATCGCTTTCCTTCTATTAACCGCCGCTGTGTATTCTATTCTGCCCCATCATTCGGTTTAAGGTTTGTTACTCAGAATTAATGTCAGGTTTCGTAGTCTGTGAAACCATAAATTACCACTCCTTGTCTTGGTACCGAAAGAGATTACTTAGCCATTCACAATTTTCCATGGGATGTTCTCCAGATGTGTGCCATCTGAAGTCTGCGGACGCCTCTGTCCGGCGGGCGCAGCCGGCCTCTTGCGGAGGCAACAAAGAGCTGGGGAATATATACATCAACGTGAAAGCATGCGGGGCCCCGACAACGCCCAGACGCCTTCACACTTGCTCCGAGTCCATTTGCGCTCCCTAACAATGCCCGTACTGTGGGGAGCAAGGGCCGCCGCCTTCCTTGCGCTCCTGTCTGGGTAATTTTATGCTAATCCCCGGATTGTTCCAGGAGCCTTGAACGGTCAGCTGCCTTTCTCTGTCTTTTGAGGAATCAAATGATGTTACAACTTGGAAATCCCATAGACGCAGGCGATGGTGTCTTGAAACAATTCGAGCCCATGGGGTTTTCTAACATGGGATGTGTTGAGGACTAGGTTCCCTCCGGTCCCACCCTGAAACAGGGTGGCGGATTCTCGATTTCAAAGTGGCCCAGAGGAGAGAGCCATTAAGACGACGTTACCTCTAATCCAATTTCCCATCATCTCCAACTCTGTGCAAAAGCAAATGTTGAACCTGTAGCTGAACCCGGTCTTTTGAATGCCAAACCGAGAGCGGTCGTGTATTATCTTAACTATTTTGGGGAGAGGCCGATTGTTTGCAAAATATCTTTGGGTTGCCATTAGTTGGGGTTTAATCCTTTAGAAAAATTCAGTGCTCAGGCCTATTCAAGCACGCCGGGCCCGGCTCCTCGCAGCCCCTGGGCTGGGCCCGCGCCCTGGCTTGTGTACTCAGGCTCCACTTATTTTGTTCAGGTTCACGATCAGGCGAGACAGCGCTGTCAATTCAAAAAGACATTCTTTTTTCAAACTATTGATCTCCGTTGCTCTTGCAAATCCTTTCGTATTGGCTCTCAGGATTACTATAATGCTATAATCATTCTGTTAAGGATTCAGATTTGTGGTGGGCTAGAAGATGGGAACATCAAAAGGACTGAAATGCCCTTGAAGCAATCAATTTTTGTTCATCAAATACAAATGCTGAGAGGCTGCTTTCGGCTAATAATTTATAACTGAATTAATGACACATGGCTTCCTTCAGTCTTTTTTTTTTTTTTCCTTGAGTTGTTTTCCCCCTCCTCTTCAATGATCTGATTTTATATTCTGGGAAGTGAATTTGAATCGCTCCGTGTTCTAAACAAGAGGCATGCTTTGTGAAGTGAAAAGCTTGTTTCACTTGCTTTCAAACTTCAGAGTCAGTACAACTCTTTCCTACTCCTCTGGGCTCTATGAGAAGGTGAATCCCAGTACCATATCTGTTTCACTGCTTCTGGTAACCAAAAAATGCCTTTGTGCTTACGGTGTAGGTCACATCCTGACAGAAGCTTCCACCAGAAAAATAATTTCCACTAAAATCACAAGTAGCATGCTGTGTCTCTATCACTTTTACAGTAAATAGTTCCAACAGACACAAGTTTATTAATCATAAGATGATGATGTTATAGGACAGGATCTTCTTTGGTGTTAATAAACACAATTTGTAGATCTCTGTGAATACCAGGATTAGAACTACTAAATGCTTAAAAAGCCCCAGAGGCTCTAAGCTATTTTCAGTTGCATTTCTCACTCGTCGGCTTCTATTTTCTAAGTGAGAATATCAATGTTTATAATTAGGACCGCAAGGAAATCTTCCTATGGGAGCACCTCTTATGTTCAGGGAGCTTCATAGTTAATCATAACCATAACTAAGAAGAAAGTTCTAAATGTGACGTGAGCAGGGGCTAGAAGAGCCACAGAAACCCAGCAAAACATGTGGAGTTGGTTTGGTCTCTACCTATATAGAAACAGTGATAACTTACGTAGAAACAGTTAAATTTTTTTTTATCGATTATAAGACTATGTAAGTTAATAGTGTGAACAAAATGGTGGATGAGGAAAGTCGCTGAGAAAAAATGGTTTTTGAATATTTTAAGAGGATTTGTATACATGTAAAAATGGAGATCCTGATTGTAATACTCGTTTCATTTTGTTAGCAGGTAATGTTTACTTTTGTTACCTCAATCTGATTTCCTATCCTATTTGAAATAATAAATGCTTTTTTTTTTTTTAAGTAGTCTTTCGTGAAGACCTTTACTGATTCACAATATGTCTTAACCCTGTTTTGTTCCTATTTTGGTTCAAATAATTGGCAACAAATGCTTATTGAATGCCTCTTATACCTCCTTTGAATTTCCAGTGCCCAGCTTCAAGCCTGGCACATGGTATGCATTCAGAAAACATTCCCTGGAAGAATGAAAGCCATGCTTTGATGTCAAAAGTGCAAGGTTTTGAGTCAAATTAATACTTTAGATTTCCCAATCGAACAGATTAAAAAAGAGAACCATTTCCCAATGTCTGAGAATGTTGGTTTCTCTTCGTTCTCTTGTTCTTGCAAGAGTACAGCTATGTCATCTTTGTCCCTTGGCAACAGGGAACATGAAAGCTGAAGACTGGCCTCTAGAACAGCGTGTGCTCCAAGTTATGGTTTTTGGACTCTAATAAAAGTCATTTTGCATGTTGGGACATGTGGGTGGCTCATTTGGCTAAGTGTCCGACTCTTGGTTTCAGCTCAGGTTGTGATCTCAGGGTCGTCAGGTTGAGCCCCATGTTGGGCTCCACGTGGCATGGAGTCAGGCTGAGAATTCTCTCCCTCTGCATTTCCCCTTGACTCATGCCCTCTCTCTTTCTCTCTCTCTCTCAATAAGTGAAAAATTTTTTAAAAAGTATTTTGCATATCGATAGTATTTTTCACTTCTCAAGGTTTGTGACCCCATATTAATTTTTATTCTTCTGACATCCTGTGAGAGAAGTAGAGTAGATATGACATATGGGTCTTATGTATTTATTTATTTTTTTAAGCAGAAGGGAGGGTTCTTCTCCAGAGACATTAAAAACCTTACCTATGGTCATTTTGAAGCAAAACTGGAACTGGAGCCAAGGCTCTGACTCCCAACTTCGGATTTTCCCCTCTTAACTTGTGGTATCATACTCTGACAAGCTTAGCTCTCCAGAAAATGTATTCTTACTTTTTTTTTTTTTCCCCATTTCATTATGCATTTGCATTCCATTAAGTATTATACATTCCTGGTGGTAACAGAAATTGTGGACGTATATTAGTAAGAATGGAAATTCTGGTAAAAATGGGTTTCCATGGTTACACTATGATGATTATTTTGGGGATTCCCACGTTAAAATAGACATGTTTCTGCTTAACTAATAGCTGTCAAAGTCTCCTCTTCTTTCTATATTCTTTCTTTCTTTCTTTCTTTTTTTCTTTCTCTAATCTATCTATCTTTCTTTCTTTCTTTCTTTTATATTCCAATTGAAAATCATCCTGGGGAAATTACAATATAATTTTCACCAAAATGTAATTAATGCTTTCCTCAGAGATGTAGGCCTGTTAATTTGAGACAAGTTATAAGTCACAGAAATAAGGCTGTGATGGAGGAATTTTACTTAGCAGCAAATAAGAGAGGTCCTTTTAGCTACCAATGCCCTGAGATCTTACCTGTTACGGCCAATTTCACGTCCTTTTAAAGACTGGTCTCAGTGGCCCAGTTCCAAAATCCACTTCTCATTGTCTGAGTCAAAATCCACTTCCAGACGTGTTTAAACACTCATAGCTATATTATTTTCTCCCAAGTTATTTTTACAAAGCTTTTGACATCTGCTTTTTCTCCCCTCCCCCCAAATTTCCCACTGCTTTTCACACTGTCAAGAAGAGGCCACATCTTAAGTTCTTTTTTTGCCTGAGTTACTCAATGTTGTCCGCCTTCATCTCTGTAAACTCAGATCTATCGAATACTGTGGTAGAATATTTGTTTTCCTTCATGTCATGTGATATTTATCTAGCTGCAGCGGTCATACCATTAGTATTTGGAAAGAAATACCGGGCCACTTCTTTTAGATACCCCTGGCACTTTAAGCAGGTCTTGAGGTTAGGGGAGAGCTTCCTATCTTGGAATAACTGAGTTATCATCTTTTAAACAGAGACTGTGTTTGCTACTGATGGCACTTAGGAGCTTACTATGTGCAGGTGTGAGTATGGGCGGGGGAGAAGGATATACTCTGCCTGCCGTGGTGGGGTCACTAAGTGGCAACAACATTCAACATTCACAGATTATCAGCCTGCTAGAAACTTGTGCCGATGAGGAGTGATGTTTTTCTCCCTTTGAAACAAGAACTATCGCTTCCTGATTCATTATTCACACACTCCAAATATACATGCAACCAGCTGGAACAGAAGAAAAACACACACATGGGTCACATGCATTTTAGCTACAAGTCAGTCTAGTCCCTACTTACTTGTTTATTTATATTTATTTATGTATTTCCCTCCAGGGGCAGCAAAGCATTGAGGGTGACTTTCACTTAAAGCCTGGTTTTACAAAATAGGAGATGACTCACTCGTCCCACCACAATTTCAGAGAGTGGGTTGCGTTAGAAACGTAACACTCACCCTGTAAGCCACTCGCCAGGGACTTGAACTTAGTACCCCGCCCCAGATCCTGGCATGCTGCAGGCTCCATCTAGACCCAGTGCATTTAGCAGCACTGTAGTATAATTATAAAAATAAATAAAATGTGATATGTTTAAAATGAAAACCCAAAGTGGCCTAAATAGAACTGCCCAGTCAATTACATGGTACAGACATCATGTACTTGGTCCATTACTGGCTTCACAGATGTTTGAATGAAGAGAAGGGAAGAGGGGGAGAGAGGAGCAGCTGAAGCGCTTCTTCTTTCCTGGTTTGAAGGTTTTTCTCTCGGTCAGGAGTTGAAAACAGAATTTTGTTCAGGAAAAAAACCCCCATTTCCTCCCAATAAGGAAACATTTTGGTATTTATTATTGTGACTGTCTCTTTCTCAATGATAAAAAATTGGATTTTTCTGGTGAACCTAGAAGAAGTTTAATACCATGTCATAAAATCAGTAGGATGGCTTGTTCAAGTCGTCAGGAACAATAACATGTTCTGGGACCTTCGCTGGTGAAGTTGACCCAGAGAGTCTGCGGGGGGGGGGGGGGGGGGGGGCGGGAAGGCAGAAGTCTGAGAAGCTGCCACTGAATTAAAGAGCCAGACCTCAGTGAGGACCGGGACATTTTCTAGAAGGAGATGGCAACTCCATCAGGTGGAGTGTTGACTTTCGGGGGCTTGGCCTTTCCCTTTTACTTTTCTATCTGTTCTCCCTTCCTACTTCCCCAAGTCTACTCCTGGGGTCATAGTCACTTGGTGAGAGGCCGTCTAGTGGCAGGGTCCTAAGGTATCCGTCTCTTCAGGTGTATTATGTACTACATAACTACTTGTTACAGATTATGCAGTGTGCGTCTTCTACTAATATATGTGTTCTTGAATATAGTCTCCTAATTGTGCCAGGCCGCATAGCCTTTCAGTACAGGTTGCTGTCATTTGCAGAGGAGTCTGATCTGACCTTCTGCTTCTCATGCTCATGGCTCTGTAAGAGAAAATAATGCCTCATATGCAACTGAGGTAATAATACACACAGTAGAATCATTGGAAGCACCAGGCCACACCTCAGGAGTTCTTAAAACTTCCCAGACGTTTCCAATGGGCAGCTAAGGTTGACACTCCCTGTTATAAGAAAAGCATGAAATAGGGCTTTTACGTTCCTTGGGTTCTAGAGACTCTGTGCACGTGTGGCCGTGTGCACAAGCGCATGCGCATAGAAAGGGAACTAGCTGAATGCATTTACTCTAGCCGGAAGCCTAAAGCAGTCGTTTCCTTATTTGGGTCCCCTCCAGTGATCCAGACAGGAAATAAGCCAAGGATTTGGAGTCTGACCCCCCCTGGGGTTAAGTGCCTTTTAGGCTACTTACCCAAGGGGAGTTCCTTTATTAGTCCGGTTCTATTATTTATGTGGAATGAACGTGATATGGTCCGTAAGATCCAAGCATAGCAGGACCCCCTTCTCTCACTGTGCTCCTCTAGAGAGATTGGTTTGGCCGCTGTTATCTGCAACCAGCCTCTCCCAAAGTGTGGGCGACTTTTTTTTTTTTTTTTTTAAAGATTTTATTTGTTCATTTGGGAGAGAGAGACAGAGGGAGAGGCAGAGGGAGAGGAAGAAGCAGGCTCTCCACTGAGCCAGCCAGAAGCCTGATGTGGGGCTGGATCCCAGGACCTGGAGAACATGACCTGAGCCAAAGGCAGATGCCTAACCATCTGAGCCACCCTGGTGCCCCCTGAAGTGTGGGTGTCTTACTGCTGGTGGCACCAGAAATAATGTTTGTGCCCCCAAATGGCATTAAATAAACCTGAATCATATATTTTTTGAAGAATTTATTTATTTATTTGACAGAGAGAGATCACAAGAAGATAGAGAGGCAGGCAGAGAGAGAGAGAGAGGAGGAAGCAGGCTCCCTGTCGAGCAGAGAGCCCGATGCAGGGCTCGATCCTAGGACCCTGAGATCATGACCCGAGCGAAGGCAGAGGCTTAACCCACTTAGCCACTCAGGCGCCCCTAAACCTGAATCATATTAGGAGAAAAATTTTCCCTTTTCAATCTGTTCCAGTTAAGTAATAGTAAAAGGAAAGTTTCAACCTGGTGCTAGCATACCTTTACAGTGACTCTAACCTTGCTGATGATCCTTTTTAATAAAACAGAGATTGGGCCTTCAGCTCAGATCCTTGACGGATTACAGAATCTAGCTAGAATTTACTGACATTAAACATTCTTAGTTGTGTTTGTTTTTATGGACACTTTCTGTTTATAGTACCGAATTTTCATTTTTATGATGCCACATAGAGTTTTTTTTTAAACAACTATTTTCTTTGAAAATGCATAGTTTTCTTTAAATGTATTTAAGTTTTAAAAAGTGAGTTTCATACTATTATTAAAAAAACAACAACATCTGTGATATGTGGTTTTCTGAGTTGTAGAAAAAGCACCGTGAACCATGGAGTGTAAAGTATGTATCTGATGAATTATTTTCCCCTGGTTGTGGTCCTTCCAGAGAGCAAAGTCCCCAGCAGTGCTGGTGGTAAACTGAGCTAGTTATACCTCTTGTTTTCCATCCTAGCCCTGATCCCGTCCTCTGGCTTCTCAGTCTCCACTCTGGTGGTGGTGGTGAGGGTACCTCTGGTACCTGTCCTGTACCTGGTACCTGTCCTGAACCTGGTCCGCATCACAAACGTTTGGAATCCCAGGCTTGTCCATAGACAGAATGGAGGGGCGTGGCTTACCGTCAGCGTGGAGCCACACCCATCCCTAGGAGACTCATTTGCAATCCAGTTCGCAACACCTTGGTGTGGGTGGAATTGAGTAACACAGGCTAATAATGGTCCCCCAAACATGTCTATATTGTAGTCCCTGGAACCTGTAAATATGTTACCTTACATGACAAAAGGGTTTTTTTTTTTTCCCCTCTGAAGTTATTAAATTAAGGATCTTGAAAAGAAAAGATTATCCTGAATTAGCTGGGCAGGGCCAATAGAGTCATGAGGGTCTTCCAAAGAGGCAGGCAGGAGGACGAAAGACCAGGCCATGTAAAGTCTGAACCAGAAATTGCAGGGGTGCACTTTGAAGATGGAGGTGGGGGGCACAAGCCCAGGGCGCCTGTAGTAAAGGCAAAGGCGTGGATTCCCCCCAGCAGCTTCTAGAAGGAGCTCAGTCCCGTCGAGACATTTTAGACTTAGGAGCTCCAGAATTATCAGTTAATAAATTTCTGTTGTTTTAAACCACCAAGTTTGTGGTGATTTGTCATGGCAACAGTAGGAAACTGAGATGTGTCCGGTGGAAGGGGCTTGTGGTTGCAGATGGTTTCTGAGGCTGCAGGAGGAGCCAGGGCTGAAAAGTTAGGCAAAACAGGTAGAGGGTCTAGACCCTGTATCAAATCTGCCTGGTGCTGCTATTCCACGATGCGTGATCCACCATGTTTGGGCTTCGTGGATCAACATCCAGCCAGGCCCGGGAAAAGAGGTGGTCCTAGAAGCTTGGGGAAGGAGCTTAGGTTTGGGTACAATCAGGAGCGATATCCACAGCAGACAGCTTTAGTTGCCAACCTGACTTCTGTTTTCCTTCTCTCCCACCCAAGCAAAACTTATTTTTTTCTAATTTCCTCTCCCCAACCAACTCATGTTCTCTTGGGGAAGATGGCTCCATCACAAAGTTCCAGTGAGAATGGATTACTAAGCCATTTCAGCACATGGCATGTCCTGATGGCTGTTATTGGTCCAGAAATGAGCACATGACCCTAGAAACCCAATAGGACGGAAGCAAAGTCCTTTCTACATATGGAGAACAGCTTTACTGTCTCGTGTGAATCTGAAAGCATAGCTCTGTCATTGTCACAGCCATCTTTGACCACAAAGGGAAACCAATTTAAGGAGCGGCTGTTACTGAGGACAGAATATCAGATGGAAAGAACCTGAGTCTTTGAGAACATAATAGACAAAATAGCTGATATAACATCCTTGTGAGGTATGTTATTATTTAAAGCCAGTTTGAGTTGGCATTACTTATAGCAAGAATAATTCTATTAAAGCACTTTCTCATGACCGAGTCCTTGTCTCACACCTTTCTTGTGGACGGTAAATGTGGTTTTCACTAAAAGAAACTTATATCTGCTGATAACACTTAGTAGCTAAAAAATAATGTCACTTTTCCTGTCTATTTTTTTTTTCTGTCAAATTAAGTTTGTGATCTAAGTGGTAGGAAATGGGTATTTTTCTTCAAGAGACTCAATAAACGTTAATATGAATAAAGACAAAAGCCACATGGATTATGAAATAATCTTATTTTTTCCCCAACTGCAGCATAAGCTCTTTAAAGTACCTTGCCCACATCTGGTACTCAAATGTGTTTGATTTTACTAGGCACTTTCTGAAAACATTACTTTATCCCAGGGATAGTAAATGGGTTTAATCTGGGGTGTCATCTCCTACTGATAATTGTGGATTTCTGAAGATCTGCACTGAGAAGGAATCTAAGACCCGCTGGACAGTGTGAGAAGATGCTGAGGCTACCAGCAATGTCTGTCACAGACATGGACTGGGGGTTGCTGAATTTCCTGCTAGTGTTCAGCATCCTCTTCTTAACCTAAGAACGTATCTCTTGTATGAAGGGAATTCTAAGTTCCCTGGAGGCTAGTTATGTTTATATATGGAGGTGAGTGGCCTCTCTGCTTACAAGGAAACATTTCTTGTTATTTGTTGATTTTCTTTCTTTTGTGTGTGTGTGTGTGTGGTGTTGTTGTTTGGACAGTATTTACAGGAAATATAGTGGACACCTATAGAGTTAGGTTTAATCTCTGTAGAAATCATCTCTTTATCAAAGACGATAGTAGGCAGAATTCTCAAGATCCTAACACTGGGGCACCTGTATACGTGAACATGGGCAGGACCTGATATGAAGGGATATCACTCTGATGATGATGTCACATTTTCACAAGGGTGAAGGGATTCTGCAGATGCAATTAAAGGCCCAAATCAATTGATTGAGTTAATCCAAAGGGAGAGGGCCCAATTTATTTTAAAAACATATTGGGCCCTTCCTAAAGAGAGATAATCTCTGTCTTTTTCTTTTTAAGATTTTATTTATTTATTTGAGAGAGACAGAGAAAGCATGAGGGGGGAGGAGGAACAGAGGGAGAAGGAGAAGCAGACTCCCACTGAGCAGGGAGTCCCACATGGGACTCAATCCCAGGACCCTGGGATCATGTCCTGAGCCAAAGACAGACACTTAACTGACTGAGCCACCCAGGCACCCAAGAAATACTCTCTTGCTGGCCTTGAAGATGTAGGTAAGCCACTGTGTTGTGAGAGTGCCATGTGGCATGGAACTGAAACAGTGTCTAGGGGCCACAAGAGACCCCAAATGAAGTCAGCGAGGAAGTAGGGAGCTCAATCTTACAATTTCAAGGAAATGAATTCTGACAACAGTCACATGAGCTTGGAAGAGGAACCCAAGCTCCAGAAAAGAACACAGATACTTAGTGTGTCCTATAAATATTTAATTGAAAGATGGCTTCGAAAACATATGGGAGCTAGGAGGGTTACTTGTGGTCAACATCAAACTTAGTTAATCAAAAAGACTTAATGAGGAACGTGGGAGTTATGTTGAACCGTGACAGATGGTCATAAGTGTGTTTTGTTTTAAATTGGTACATTTGTGATAATTTGTAATGCAGCAAAAGAAAACTAATATAATTACCATTAAATCATAAATGATAGAGGGGAGAAGGAAAGAAAAAGCTTGTGACAAATAAGCTAGTATTGACATCAGATCATGAAGGCTGGCTTATATTCTCATTCACGGATGCATGTACACAAACTGTATCCTAAACCCCCACTGGACACACTGATTTGTCCCTTTCCCAGCTGTATGTGCAGCATGGGGTCCACAAAATAGCTTATGATGCTTTTAAGACACCTAGAAGGCACTACTGGTCCTTTAGCATTTACTCGTTACATTGTCTATGAACAGGGGAACATAAACAGAAATAAGTAAACAGCCTCCCCTGATACCATTACTTCTATAAATATAACTGTTTATTTCCCCACAGTTCCCTTCATTGGTTGTCTACCCATGAAACAAAATATTTTAGATATGTAATGCATACAGACACAATTTTGTATTTTTGAACATTACATGATACACGCTTTTCATGTTCTTTCATGATCTTCAGTTATTTTTAATGGTTGAAGATCTTATTGGATTAATGTGCTAAAATTACTATAATCATTTTCCCATTGTTAAGAATTTAGATGATTCCTTTTTAAAATTTCTGCTTCTGCTACTGTAAATAACATGGATTTTTCCAGGCAAAGTTAACAATTTCCTATATATGGATTTTTTTAAATGATTACATGATGTTTGGGTTTTTTTTAAGATTTTATTTATTTATTTGAGAGAGAATGAGTAAGAGAGAGCATGAGAGAGGAGAAGGTCAGAGGGAGAAGCAATTCCCCAAAGAGCTCGAGCCTGATGCGGGACTCTATCCTGGAAGTCCGGGATCAAGACCTGAGCCGAAGGCAGTCGCCCAACCAACTGAGCCACCCAGGCGCCCTACGTAATGTTTTTTGGCTTAAAGGTACAAACATTTCTTTGGACCTAATTGGTTCCCCCAAATTTTGCCAATGCACACACCGACCAACAGTGTGAGTTGTGTTCATCTTCTCATTTCAGCGTCCTCTCACCAGCCTGAGAAATTCCCTTTTTAAATATTGACCATTTATTTTCTTAAGAATAAGCTTCACTGAAATATAATTATATCTAATAAAATGCACCCATGTACAACTCAGTGGATCTTGGCGATTGCAGACGTCTATCTAACCACCACCACAATCGAGCTATAAAACATTTCCGTGGCTCCTCAGAATTTCCTTGTGCCTGTTAGTAGTCCGTTTACCTCCCATCCTGCACCCATGAGCCACTGCTCTGCTTTCAGTAAATCAGTTTTCTAGTTTTACTAGAATTTCGTATAAATGGAATCACATGGCCTAAAAATTTTTTGTCTGCCTCGTTTTGTTCAGCGTCATATATTTGAGATTTATACATGTGTATATTGGTAGTTTGGGTTTTTTTAATTACTGAGTAGGATTCCATTGTATGGATATACCACAATTTTTTAAATTAATTGACCTACTTATTGTTGAGCATGTGGGTTGGTTTTAATTTTAATTTTTTGGTGTTATGAGTAAAACTCATCTAAACATTTGCATATATGGACATACATTCTTGTTTCTCTTGGGTAAATAGCTAGGAGTAAGATTGTTGAGTCCTATGAAAGGTAAACACTTAACTTTTTAGAAAATTGCCAAACTATTTTCTCAAGTGGTTTTATCAGTTTACATTCTCACTAGCAGTGGATGGGAGTTCTAACTGCTCTGTATCTTTATCAACACTTGGTATAATCTGTCTTTTTAAATTTTAACTATTCTAGCATGTCGTTGTGGTTGGTCACTGAATTTTGATAAGATTGTTACATACCATTTTTGGGTAAGAATCAGTCTATATAATTAATTTCTAACATTCTGTCAACAATAAGAGTAAAAGGGATGAAGAAATACTAGGAATTTAATTTCTCTTTTTGTAATGAAAATTAGGGGAAATTAAAGAAGCTGAAGAAAACCCATATTTGCACAGGGAATGAAAATACGTTAAATAGACTTTTTTTTTAATATTTTATTTATTTATTTGACAGAGAGAGATCACAAGTAGGCAGAGAGGCAGGCAGAGAGAGAGAGAGAGAGGAGGAAGCAGGCTCCCCGCTGAGCAGAGAGCCCGATGTGGGACTCGATCCCAGGACCCTGAGATCATGACCTGAGCCGAAGGCAGCGGCTTAACCCACTGAGCCACCCAGGCGCCCACGTTAAATAGACTTTATCATGTAAGCTGATTTCACAAAGTATGGCCATTTTGATGTGTTTGGAATGAAGAGACCACCAGACATCACGAGATGGGGCCTTAGAGGCCGTGTTAGCTCTGCGAGCCGCTTAGGAAAGCTTGAGACAGGCAAGGAGCCTGCAGGTAGCCTGTAGAAGCTGGCAAACATTCCTGAAGCAGGGCACTGAGGCTGAATGATTGCTTTTCTCATCGTGCTGATAGAGATTGCATTATTAAATACAGAATGCCACTTCCCAGGTTGACTCTCTTTTTCGCCTCCTAAACCCAGGGACAAAGGGGATGGAGTTGAATATTTACCATTGTCAGACAATGATCTCCCCTTCAATTTCTGCTCAGCTTTGGTGTGCTGGGATAACATTTGGATTAGGTCTGTGGGAGTAGAAAGGACAATGCCAGTCTATTGGCTAGCCTGAACAGGGGTCAAGGAAAAGACAATACTCCCGAAACAGCGATAATCGTGCCCCAAAGCCTCAGTCTCCAATATGCTTCATAGATGGTCAGAGGCTTATTTCTGAGTCTAAAATCTTTATGCAGCTAATCCACTATACCATGAAAATTAAACCTGTTGCTTTATGCAGAACTTGGGTAAAATGTGTAGAGACATGAGGGAGATGTAATTTCAGTCAGGTGATCTTTTAAAGATAAGCACAAGGTAATAAAAATGATGACATCCAATTTAGAAATTCTCACAGGGGCGCCTGCGTGGCTCAGTGGGTTAAGCCTCTGCCTTTGGCTCAGGTCATGATCCCAGGGTCCTGGGATTGAGCCCCACATCGGCTCTCTGCTCGGTGGGGAGCCTGCTTCCCCCTCTCTCTCTGCCTGCTTTTCTGCCTACTTGTGATCTCTGTCTGTCAAATAAATGAATAAAAGCTTTAAAAAAATTCTCATAAAATTCTCACAAAACTAGTTGTACTCGATTCTCTGAAACATCAGTGATGCTTATGGGTGTGCTGACATATTTTGTCCTAATGGGATATCAGAACGCTCACAACCTAAGAGAGAGTGCCAAAGAATAGTGATTTTTGAGCAGCTTATCATCTGTGTTGGGGGATAAAGGTCAACCAGTAACAGACAGCATGGATGAAATTGTTGTTTGGAATTATTTGAAACCACTCCATCCTCACTACCCACTGTCGTATCTTTTTAATTAACATTTATTTATATCTTTACCAAAAAGGAATTTGAAGGGACAAATTATATGTTTTGGTCTATGTGAGTGTCATAATGAAAGCACACAAATTTAATCCTGATTTTCATCAGGATTCATCAGATCATTTCATCTTCTGTTCCTATTGGGACCAGATTTTCAAAATTCAATCAAACGAACAATGCCTGGTACTCTTATCCTCAGTTTTCTGAGATATGTCCTATTCCAAATCATCTAAATACAGGAAAAATTACTTTGTTTATTTGTTTACTTATTTTTGTTCCAAGTTTTGGTTTTTAAATTTCCGTGCTGGACTTATAATACCATAAACTAATTAATACTCTAAAAACATATAGTAAGTGTGAAGTAATTGTGAGGTTACCCTGGCCACCAAATATGTAACTTGAAACTTATGCCTCCAAGCAATGAAGTACTTCAGAGAAGACTCCTGAGAGAATTAGACCCAGAATTCTCTTCTGGAGCTTTGATACATTTCAAACACTACAAATGAAAAGGAATCGCATATTGAAAATGGAGATCATATGTATGGTGTAGCTTTTCTGCAGAAACTCCTTTAAATAGAAAACAAAATTGGCAATAAAGTGCTATTCCTTCAAGCTGAGAAATGGTGCCACGAAGCATCAATAGGGAACTGGGTTAGATCCAATATGGTCCGTCCTTAGTAAATAATACTATTCAGTGGTTGAAAAGAAAGAGGTAGACTTACGCATATTGGCTTGGCAAGATCTCTAAGACATATTTTTAAGTAAAAAAAATGCATGGAACAATAATATTGTATAATCACATTTATACAAAAAAGACACGAAGTATAATCGCAATATGAACACACATGTATATAAATGCACGGCATGCGTATCAAACCATGGACAGAAGTTACTTCTGGGAGGGGACTGTGTGTGTGAGCATGTGTGTGTTGTGTACAGATGTGTGTGTGTGTGTTGGGCAGGTGGCAGGCGAGGCAGTGAAATGGAAACTAACATGTTTGATACCATCTGATTCGTTTTGTTTGAATATTTTGCAAGATAGTATTTAGGTAGATGACAACTACCCCCAAACAGAAAAGAAAAGGTTTAATTAGATATATCTTCAGTGAACTCAAGGTTATCATATAACACTGGTATATATATACCCAAATCTTGAACATTTTCTTTTTTCTTTTTTAAAATATTTTATTTGGGGCGCCTGGGTGGCTCAGATGGTTAAGCATCTGCCTTCAGCTCAGGTCATGATCTCCAGGTCCTGGGATTGAACCCCATGTCGGTGGGGGGCTGGGAAGTGGGATGTGTGCGTCTTTGCTCAGTGGGGAGTCTGCCTCTCCCCCTGCCTCTCCCCCAGCTTGTGTTCTCTGTCTCTGTCTCTGTATCTCTCGCAAATGAATTTTTTAAAAATCTTTTAAAAAATTATTTTAAAAGACTGTATTTATTTATTTATTTGGCATGTAGAGGGAGAGCGAGTACAAGCAGGGGGAGTGGCAGAAGCAGGCCCCCAGCAGAGCAGGGAGTCCAGTGATCACCCTGGGATCATGACCAGAGTGGCAGTTGCTTAACCAACTCAGCCTCCAGGTGCCCCAACATTTTCATTAAGAGCCAAATGGAATACTGTTCCAGAATCAGTTCTTCAGCGCCAATTCATTGAAGAAATAAATACAGACATAATCCAATGATGAGTGGTAAACTCTGTAGGTTCCTTGCTCTCTACTCTATCCCTCCTGCCTACTACAGGTCCCAACATTAAGCAGGGATTCAATAAATATGAGTTGAATAAAAGTTTTCAATGTGTTCGACGCCTATTATTTCTTTGACTTAAAGTGCAAATATGAAATGAATGCTATTATTTAGCATATTTGAGACACAGTATGAATTTTACTTCCTGTATTAATTCAGTTTCCTCAACAAAGATAATCACATCAACAACACTAGCAGCCAAGTGCTTCGCAAAACAGAAGACTACCAGAAACCAACATGGGATCCAGCTCCACCCCAAATGGAAATTCTCTGGTATGACAGTAGTGCCTAACCTTCACTAGATGTCACATCTGGCTTCTTCCTTCCTCCAGCATCATCCACCAGCCCTACTTAACATGAAACACAAAGCAGGATCACCCACAACGTGCTCCTGGAACTCAGCCAGGCTGCCTACCCTGTGGCAAAGCTGTCTGCAACGCGAGGTCTTGCAGGAGGACGTGTGTGGAGAATGGACTGTGCACTGGTCTGAAACGGGATTGCCACGAGCAGGGTGGGCAGAAGCAACACTGCGATTTAATATCAAATGATAGGCTACGGAGGTGGACTGCTGGGAAATCAGAGGCAATGGAAAAATTCCTTTCAAGCCAAGAGTCTTGTTGTAGGGAAGGGCAAGAGGATAAAGAATGAAATATATATATATATATATTTTAAGTTTTAGCTTTGATGAGTGAATGGGTGGGATAGCAAATAATCTGCCTACCAAAGACTATCATCAGTACGGTCATTGCCAACAGTTCTATTTGTTTTAGGGACACAGGGATTTTGTACAGTTCATAGAAAATATGTCTATAGATGTTACACTTATAAGGAAAAACCATTTTCACAATCATGGGATTTACCTAGGTTTGAGATTTGCAACCATGTCACATTTTAAAACTTTGGAAAATGATTCTATGTTCATAATTCCCAATGTAAAATGAAAACACAGACCATCTGGAAATTATCAAAATGCTATGTAAAGGCAATGATGCCATTTACTGTATAGAATCAATTTAGCACACCAATAAAAACACACACACGTATAAACCTCCAAAAGGGAGGCTATTTTTTTTTCAGAGATCTTTTCATTTAAATTCTGTTGCCATTGTTGTGCAGTAAATTTTGTTGTCACACAGCTATAGCTAAAGTGCTTTTTATTTGATGTAATCCTACCGCATCATTAAAATATCAGTGTTTTTTATGTTTTGCAAATATTTGTGGACACCATTAAGCAGCACGAAGCACAGTGCAGTAACAAATGTCCATTTTATGGCCACTGTCAGACTATATATTGTATAATGCCCCGATATTATCAGCAATCTAGACCTAAATTATCACAACCCTAAGTCCATGAAACACAAGACACATATATAATCTCCTTTAGTCCATGTATTGAAATGCTAGAATTAAAAGGTTGGGCTATCAATTCAGGCAGAAAATGTCGTTTTCCAGAGGAATTTTTTACTCAAGACAAAAAAGGAGAAAAGGCAAAGGAACGGAGCTAAGGGCTAATTTTTGACAACTCTAAACCCAAAAGAAGATTTTTATGTCCCCAAAGAGGAAACGCAGGTGAGGGGGAAGTCACTGTGCAAGTGAGAAAGTTGTTCATTTTTGGTCACCGGGTTTTATTATTATTGTTTTGATTAGCAAAGACTACAGATTATCAACAATGTTGGTTTACGGCACTAGAGATTTTTCTCTCAATTCACAATTCTTCTTGAAAGAAGCCAAGGAGATTGATGTTTTGAAACGATGATGACAAATTACCCACAGCACATGGTTCGTTGTGAATACTGAGCAAATAGTCTCTAACTTGCTGTGGAATGCGAACACCCAAGGTGCAGCAAGGAATCTGTACGAGACTGGATGAAAACTGGAAACATTTTGTCACATAACTGAGCAGAGTTAGTATGGGACTTTTTGTAAACACCCGGTGATTCTGTCTGCCCTATGACTACAAATGACAATATTACAAATGACAAATGACAGTATTAATCTACAAATGACTACAATGACGATACTACAATGACAATATTATAATTGGCAACTGTACAATTGTCTACAAATGACGACAAATGACTACTACAAATGACAATATTAATCTTAAGAAGTTGTCAGCACGCATCGTGACGAATGTGTCTAGAGGAGTCAAGTTGGTGAAATAATTTGGCCCATTGTAGTTTCCTTTTCATTTTGGCCCTTGGTGGCGGCAGTTGGAGGGATGGGGGGAGGTGTTGGATCTGGCTACCAAAGAGACGAGGCCGGGGAGAAAAAGTGAGCACTTCTAAAAGCAAGTGTTCTGATTTTCAAGTGCACTTGTATTCCAACAGCAAGGGCATTTTGACGGAAGGCAAGCCATTACTAATTATGAAGGAGATTTCAAAATCTCTTTCTGAACTCTGCAGACCAAATGGACGCAATCTGCTTCCTAAACATACTTGCAATGCAGTATTTTTATTTTTATTATCTGTTGATTATAAACCTCAAGGTTCTCGTCCATTGGAAGAGTTGTATCTTCCCTTGACAGAGTTGCCTTATCTATTAGATGATCAACTTGAATTACAGCTTCCACCCCAGGTGTTTCTTAATCTGAGTGCTGATTGAGAAGTTTGATTTTCACTCTATCATGAGTCATGTTACTAATATTGGCGGGATTTGCTAGGGTTAGAAGACACCTTGATCAATAATTCTGAAATAATAAAAAAGAATTGCAGATTTATTTACTTGAATATTTTTCTTACATGAGATAAATTGTGTTGTCAAAGAATTAAATGAGAATTATATGATTTGTATCCTTAATTAAAAATGAAGTTTTGATAAAAATTCAATTTTGGGTCAGATTATGTTTTAAAATGAAGGAATTGTTTCTTATTCATATAAATGAACAGAATTGGGATTTTTTTTTTAAGAACTTAAAAGTAAGGAACAAGGGAACAGGATCATTAATTATTTTAATTAAAAATATTAAGAGTATATCTAAATGTAGTAGGCAACTGTTAAAGTTTCAACCTGATGAGATTTCATAACAAACTGAAGTATTGAGGCTTTAAAAAATTTGAGTTGCTTCTTAAAAAATCTAAATGGGAATTTTGGCAAGAGATTTTTATTTATTTTTACATATGATATAAGATAAACGTGAATTTTAGAATATCAATTTTTAAAATATTTGCATTTCTTAATTTTTGTATCTTTCTATGTTCAATCTAAGCAGTGGTAAAAGTTAGGCTTTTCATATTGCTTTAAGTAGTGGTTAATAAAAGAAATTTAGAATCATACAATTAGCATAGGTCTTCCTTATGACATGTTTCTCTTTTAAAAGGTTTTTATTTTTATTTATTTATTTATTTATTTTTTAATTTAAAAAAAATTATTTATTTATTTGACAGAGAAAGCAGAGGGAGTGGGAGAGGGAGAAGCAGGCTCCCCTGGGAACAGGGAGTCTGATGCCGGGCTTGATCTCAGGACCCTGGATGATGACGGAGCCTAGGAAGTTGCTTAACGACTGAGACTGAGCCACCTAGGCGCCCCAAGGTTTTTATTTAAAAAAAAAAAAAAAAAGTATTTGAAGTTTTTGTTATTGTTCCATTCTCCTTTGAACCTATGTAGAATTATGTGGATAATTCTCCCTATCACTTTTAGTGGAGATTTGGACGTGCTGCATGTTATGAGTCATTAAGGATTAGTGACAGGGACTTGAGACACCCTGAAACAAACCACAATTGAAGAATTTATTTCAGAATCATGCTTCCTATAGAATGTAGTGAAGTAATCATAAAGAAAATGTTCATGTTTTTCTACACCCGTATACTCTAATGCGCAGAGAGGAATAGTTGTTGCATTTGTGTTATGAAATGCGAGAATGTTATACATACGCTTGTACAATGGTAGGTGAGTATTCATAAGTGTGAGTACAATATAAACGTGCATTTCTGGATGGATATATTAGGACGTTTTAAACAATTTTAGGCAAAGTCCGGGGTAGCTGGGGGTGATGGAGGAGGGAAACCTTTACTTCGTATTTTGTTTCCCTTCTGAATAGTTGGAATTTTTAAAGTACATGTGTTCGGCTCTTATTTTTTTAAAGTCAATGATTAAAATAAATATACTAAATGGAATTACGTATTATTTTCTTTATATTTTCCTGTGCTATAATTTTTTTTTAGCTAGCAATTTCCCAAATACAGGAGATTTAAGTATATTTTTAAATAGCTTGAAATCTGGCCGCCTTGTTACTTGGCTTTTAGGAACAGCCCAATGAGCCGTTACACAAGGTCAAATATATCTTTTTTTTTTTAAGATTTTATTTATTTATTTGACAGATAGAGATCACAAGTAGGCAGAGAGGCAGGCAGAGAGAGAGAAGGAAGCAGGCTTCCCGCTGAGCAGAGAGCCTGATGCGGGGCTTGATCCCAGCACCCTGGGATCAGGACCTGAGCCGAAGGCAGAGGCTTGAACCCACTGAGCCACCCAGGCACCCCTCGAATATATCTTTGAAATTGAGTTTTTCACTTGCTTTTGTGCTCTTTCTTGCTATGCAGTTTCATATCTAGATATTTATGGTGATCAGAGCTTTGCTTGACTTAGAGGCAATTGTTTTTCTATTGCCGTTCTTTAGAAAAAAAATTAATATTGAGATCTTTCAGTGACATTGCCTGGATGCCCCTCATGGGTTTGAGAACCCACTGCCAAGCAGAAGTGGCAAGGTCATGTGTAAATCTATAGGAATTGCCTGTATTTGGTGTCCCTTAAAGAGATAGGATTTTCTCGATCAACTTTACTTCTTTTGGAATGTTAGGTTTGCTTAGCATATCACTCTGGCCTGACTTTGGATGTAATATGATAGGTCTGCTGTGGATACTATAAAGTATCTTTTGGGTCTAAACGTCCATTTGGATGTCATTAAATAAAGTCTACTATTGTTTCTTGCTTTCTCCATTTCATCGCTATACATTTAGTATCTGGAAGGAATATTGTTTAATTTTGTCACATGCTAAAATAGGATTTTTAAAATTAAAAACAATGCCAACTTTCAAAGATAATACATCAAGCCCTGTAGCTTGAACTACATATGTGTGAGGTAATCATTTACTTCCAAGATATATCTGTTACTGGCGAAAGAAGACAGACTAAAAAGCAATAAGTTTGGGAACAAAATCATTTGAAACAAGTGCCAGAAAATTTTCAGCCAAAACAACTAGCCAGTTGAATATTTCAATTTTTAAGGATTTTTTCTGGTATTGCACTGAAACAATAATAAAACAAGTAAATAATAAAACATATTTTTATACAAAATCTAGTCTACAAAATAAGATTACTATTAGTTTATTTTTGTCTCAGTCAGAATGTGGAAAACAATCGGTGGAAGAATTTCATATCATATAGATAATGAGAGTGTGGCAAAACTGTTACTTGGATTTTAAGGCAGAATATTTGATTTTAAGTTTATAGATATGCAGATTTCGAAGATTAAGGTTAAATATATATTTTGCTCTCAACTTTTGTCTTGTTCTAAAAGGCCTTATGGGAAATAATAAACAGATCATATTTAAGTTCAGGTTTATTTTGCTACGCATTTTTGTTGGAAATTATACTTTCTGCTTCCTTCAGAACCATAAGTCACTGTGTTCTTTATACATCTAACATATAATACGACAGAGATTCAAAAGACTTATCATCAAAAGTGAACATTGAAGGACATTCACCATTAAGAAAACACTATATCACCGAGATTATTATTATTATGTTTTTACCATTATGTATTCCTAATCCTAAATGAAGTCTAGTTCTTCAGTTGGTGGAAATGATTATAAGACTATGGTCTATGAAAATTTTATTCAATATAAGGACACAAAGATTAGTATTGAGTGCTGGAAGAAAAAGGCATTTATGATTCTGAGTTTAGAAAGTTGTTTTATTTGCAGATCATTTTAATGAAACTCCCTGTGAATTAATTTCTAAAGTAAAAGGATGGTTCTTATTCTTAAAAAGGACTCAAACTCTTGAAGCGATATTGTTAGCTTGATCTTGATTTTAAATCAATAAGCGGTTTTATAGTTGCCAAGACTTCGATATTCCAAGACTTTGGTACTGAGAAAGCAGCTAATTGACTCAAGTGTTTGAAACAAACACAAAAGTCAAAAACTTACAGTGTCAATTTGCCTTCATCTTTTTTTAAAGATAGGTAGTTTTGAGACGTCTTGTAGTTTGTTTTTCATAACTCCTGTAACACTAATTCAACAATTTTTATACAGATATCTCTCAAGTTATACCTTAAAAGCAATGGTGGTTTGGTTGGAGATGTCTCAGGGAGTAATGTGTCAACAGGATAATTTTTTTTCTTCCTCATAGCCACAACTTTCTGTCATAAAAATTTCTAGAATACTTCCATTTTGTAAACAGACATTTCTCTAAATTACCACACTACTGTTGCTATTGTTACTACCAGTAGATATTATCAAATAATTAATTTTTCCAGTCACTTTGCTTGATGCATTTTATGTATTATCCCATTTAATACTTGTGACAACTGTATGGGACAGAAACACTTACCGCATTTTACAGGTGCAGAGGTGAAGGCGCAGAAAGGTTAAATAATGTGGCAATAGTTTCATAGCTAATAGCTAATAGCTAGCTAATGATAGCCTTGGAATTTGGAACTCAGGCCGTCTGAAACCAGAGCTCGTGTTTTCCCTTCCATAGACAGGGAATCCAAATCTATTTGGGAGTTTGAATTTCCATTTTTTGTTTGTTTTATTCAATAACTACTTTTATGAGCAAAAATTGTAAAATTCTGAAAAATGATTTCAGTTGCTTACTATTTTTCCTGTCTATAGATAGGCTTTACATTTATGGAAAAAATAAATTGCATGTCCTCTTTAGATTCAAGAAAGAAGCTGCAGGTAACTAACTGGGGCAAATTGAACAAGTGGAGATGAATACTTCTTTCATTTATTAGTTGCTGGCTTTGTGTGAACCTCTGATATATTTATTTTATTTCTTTTCAGTATTCCAGAATTAAGAAAAGGGCACACTGCCTGCTCTCAGTTCCTTGTAGTGCAGTTGGGGAACAGTTGAGTAAACAGATAACTGGATGGGGTACAGGCACGACTAGATCAGAGGCAAATGTGAATTTGCAGAAAGGATCACCTACCTTCCTTAGTGTTAGGGCTGGAGGAAAGGCTTCCTGGAGGAGGGGATCCTTGAGCTGCAGACATTTTGAAGGATGTGTAAAAGTTTTCCAGGCAGAGAAGGGGTAGGAGGGAGGGTCTTGTGGGTGGAGGAACATCACAATCAAAGGTACAGGGACGTGCAACAGGGTGCGAATTGGAAACTTCATGGCCACAGCATGAGATGTGGAGCATAGGAAGTGAAGCTAGAGAAATAGCCAGAGCCTATAAAATAAACTACCTTATATACTGTTTTATCTTGAAGGTGATAGGGAACCAGTTAAGGATTTAAGTGAGGAAGAAAACATCGTTAGATTTATATTTATATTTTCGATGCAGTGGGACAATAAGAGTTAAAAGATGGTTGAACAGGATCATAATAACCTTGATGAGCTATAATTAGAACTTGTATTAAAGCAACAGAAATGGGAATGGAGAAGAGAGGCTGGATTTAAAACTTACTTAGGAGATGACTGAATGATGAGTTAGATCTAGCCCAAAGGTAAAAAGCATTCTGATTTTTGTACCATAGGTTAGTTTCAGTTTTTGAATTTTATATAAAATCATACAGTACTCTTTTTTTGGTCTGAATTTTATTTGACATTTATGTTATCACATGTAGCAATACACTGTTCTTTATTCATTGCCATAATTGTATTCCCTTATGTATATATCATAATTTATTTAGCCTATTTATTATTCATTGCCTGTTGGGTTGTTTTTATTTTTGTGTTAATGTAATTAATAGTGTGTGAATATTCTTGTGCATGTTTTTTGGTGTGCATACCTATGCATTTCTATTCGAAATGCTGGATCATGGGCTATAAGTATGATCAGCATCAGTGAATGTATTGAACAGTTTTCCAAAGTGGTTGTATCAGTTTGCACTACTCCCCACACAAAACTAAAGATCTGGGTCCTGCTTACTTTCACCAAATGTTAGAATTTTTAGATTTTTTAACGTTAGCCAATCCCACAGCTGTATTGTGATATCTTACAGTTTTATTTTGCATTTTTTAATGACTAATAACGCTGACCACCTTTTCGTATGCTGGCTGGCCATTTGGATATCCTTTTTTGTAACGTTCCTATTCAATCTCTTGCCCAGTTTTAAAAAATTGTGTTGTCTGTCTTTTGCTTATTGATTTTTAGGAAATGATTTTATATTCTAGATCAAAGTCCTTTGTTGGCAAATACTTTATTGGACCTATGTTGGGAATATCTCTTCCTGATCTGTGGCATCTCTTTCATGCTCCTAATGTCTTTTGGGTCACAGAAGTTCTACATTTTAATGAAGTCTGATTTATTAATCTTCTGCTTTGTGGTAAATACTTTTTGTGTTCTGTTTTAAAAAAATTTGTCTATGTTAAGTAAGAGGACTTTTGTCTTTCTTTCCTTCTATTAATGTCATTTTTGATAATCTAGAACTGATTTTTCTCTGTATTGTAAGATAGGGATCAAATTTCTTTTCCTTGGTCTCTTCTCTCTTCCCTTCTCTTCTCTTCTCTCATGTATGATTTTCCAATGGATCTGGTGTCCTTTCACTATCACACTGTTGTTCACCTCTATCATAAATCAGATAACCATATATGTGTAGGTTTGTTTCTCAAACATTTGTTCCACTAGTCTATTTGTGTATCTTTGTTCCAATATCGCACTATTTTATTATTGTAGTTTTATAATGTCTTAATAACTAGTTGTGTGTGTCCTCTAAATTTTCTTCTTCTTTTAAAAAAAATATTTATTTATTTATTTGAGAGAGAGAGAGAGAGCGCACAAGCAGGAGGGACAGACGGAGAAGGAGAGAGAATCTCAAGCAGACTCCATGCTAAGTGTGGAGCCCAATGTGGGGCTCGACCCCAGGACCCTGAGATCTTGACCAAGAATCAGACGCTTAACCGACTGTGCCACCCAAGTGCCCTAAGTTTTCTTCCTCTTGTTCATTATTTCTGTATTAGAATTTCCTTATAAATTTTATAATTATCTTGCAAATTTTCCCAAACCTACCATTACTAAAATAGTCTGTTGCATATTCATAATGGAAATAGCTGTTCTTCTATTTGAGATTAGTAGGAATGAAGTCATACATTTTTTTTCTTCCAATTTCATGGATCTCTTGAATTTTAGTCCTTGATTAAGAATTCCTGATATAGACATAACTTTTACGGTTTTTTAAAAATTTCTTGTAATTTTTATTATACTTAGGTTAAAGTGTTTTCCAATTTTCATTGTTTTTTTAAAAACTGTTGTTATTTAGAACATTACTTAAATTCTAAACATGTGTTACTGCTCTCTAGCATGGTGTAATCTAGTCTGATAGCATACTCTGTGTGTTTCAATACTTTGAAATTTGTTGGACTTTGTAGCCTAGTGTATGGCATATTCTGATAAATATACCTTGTGTACCTTAGAAGTCAAAGAGGTCTATTTGGTTAATCATGTTCAAATCTTCTGCAGCTTCAGTGATTTTTTTTTCTCTTTTTTCTATAAATCACTGAAAAGCATGAAAATCTCTCATGATAATCATGGGTTTATTTATTTTTTTCCCTTTTAATGTTAGATTTTGCTTTTCATGTTTTGTTATTAGGCATATATAAGTTTTGGATTGTTATATCTTCTTGTTAAATTGATATTTCTGTTATTACAAAGTATCTTTCTTAATCTCTAATAATACTTGTTGCTCTAAAGTTTACTTTGTCTGATGTTATTATAGCTATACTAACTTTGTCTTGATTGATACTTATAGTATACCTTTTTTAAATCCACATACTTTGAAATTTTTTGTGTCATTGTATAAGGAGTACAACTCTTGTAAGTATAATACAATTGACCATTGAACAACATGGGTTTGAACTGTACTGTGCAGGTTCACTATATAAGGTGTTTTTTTGGTGGGGGATCAATACAGGACTGTAAAATATATCTTCCCTTCCTTATGATTTTTTAAAAGATTTTATTTATTTATTTGTCAGAGAGAGAGAGCATGAACATGAGTGGGGGGAGGGGCAGAGGGAGAAGCAGGCTTCATGCTGAGCAAAGAGCAAAGAACCCAACATGGGACTTTATCCCAGGACCCTGGGATCATGACCCGAGCTAAAGGCAGAGGCTCAACTGACTGAGCCACTCAGATGTCCCTCCTTATGATTTTCTTAATAACATTTTCTTTTCTCTAGCTTACTTTATTGTAAGTATACAGTATATAATACATAAAACATAATATATGTGTTACTCAACTGATTATGTCATCAGTAAGGGTCTGGTCAACGGTAGGCTATTAGTAGTTAAGTTTTGGAGAATCAAAAATTATACACAGATTTTTGACTGTGCAGGGAGTCAGTTCCCCTAACCCTCACATTGTTCATATAAAATGTTATATACATACAGTAGACATATAATCATTGCCTTTTTAAAAAATATATTTTATTTATTTATTTGACAGAGAGAGAGAGAGATCACAAGTAGGCAGAGAGGCAGGCAGAGAGAGGGAAAAAGCAGGCTCCCCGCTGAGCAGGGAGCCCTATGTGGAACTTGATCCAGGACCCTGAGACCATCTCCAGAGCTGAAGGCAGAGGCTTAACCTACTGAGTCACCCAGGTTCCCACAATCATTGCCTTTTAACATGGGTTATTTATTCTATTTGTATTTAATATAATTACTAGCATATTTTGGTTTAAATCATTTTTAATATACATTTTTGTCTCCTCTGTTCTCCTTCCCTTTTTTGGTCATATATTTAATTATTAGTTAATTTTATTATGCCATTTCCTCCATGTTTGAGATTAAGGATTGCTCTAGCCTATAGCATGCATGCTATACTCTAGCCTCCACCAAGTCTTCTTAGAGCCTACCTTCAATTAGTGTCTAATTAGGCTCTGATTTTTCATTTACCACATTCCTGTCCTTTGTGATACTATTATATATTTTACCTCTGCATTGTTATAAGCCTCACTATACATCAGTATTACTGCTGTAAACAATTGAAATTCATTTAGAATTAGCCATATGATTGCCCCTCTCCAGGCTTTTCCAGGCTTCCCATTCCTTCTTGTATGATCATACTTCCATCTGAGATCATTTTTGTTCTTCCTGAAGAAATGACTTACTTCTTTTAGTTCAGACTTGCTGACTATGAATTATTTCAGGTTTTGTTTGTCTGGAATCAGTTTTATCTTCATTTTACAAGATTATTTTCATAGATCGTAGAATTCTAGCTTGGCAGTCATTTTTTTTCCATCATTGGCTTCCACTGATTCTGTTAAAAACTCAGCTGTCAGTCTTATAGTGGCTTCTCTGGAAATGTGTCTTTTCTCTTTGGACACTTCTAAGATTTTTCTCTGTCTTTAGTTGCCTAGTTCTGGTTCTATTTGTATTTATTCTTCATAGTTTCATGGAGTTTCTTGTATCTGTGGGTAAATTAATATTCAGTTATCTCTACAAATATTGCCTTTACTTCCTGCTTTCTCCATCTTTGGGACTCCAGTTATATGCGTGCTATTGATGTCATAGATGCCTTTTTCTCTATTCTTTTATTCTTTTTTTCTCTCTGAGTATCAATCCTGATTTTTAATTTTTATTAATCAATATACTATTTCTCTTTTTTTGTTGTCTCTATTTGTAGAAACCATCTATTCAATTTTTAACTTATATGTTGTATTTTTCAGTTCTCTAAGTTCCATTTGATTCTTTGCTTATAGATTTCAGTTTGCCAATTATATAGATTATCTCATAGTTTTTAATAAAATTGCTAATTATAATTATTTTGATGTCTGTTTTACACAACTCCAATCTTTGTATTGCCTCTCAATGTATTTTTATTACTTGCTTTCTTAGTTTTCAGTCATTGGGCTGTGTTTTATTTCATACTTGGAATGTTTTGTTAAATGATGTGGACTTGGTTTCCTATCTCTTTTTTCTTTTATGATCATTTGTTTTGTTTTTTAAATTTCACATATGAGTGAAATTATATGGTATTTGTCCTTCTCTGACTGACTTATTTTGCTTAGAATAGTACACTCTAGCTCCATCCATGTTGCTGCAAATGGCAAGATTTCATTCTTTTTTATGGCTGAGTAATGTTCCATTGTATATCTATATGACTATAGAAGACAAAGTGATGGTTACCAGAAGGGAAGTGAATGGGGGAATGGGTTAAATAGGTGATGGAGATTAAAGAGTGCACCTGTTGTTAGGTACAACTTGGGTGTTGTACTTAAATATTGAATCACTAAATTCTACACCTAAAACTAATATTACACTGCATGTTAACTAAATGGAATTTAAATAAATTTTTTTTAAAAAAGATGTTATTTTCCTTCATAAAAAATTTAGATTTCTTCTGGCAGGGTTATACATACAGTAGGAGAAGGTCACTAAAACTCATTGAGGCTGAACTATTTCCAGTTTGCCTTTATTTCTATGGGATAGCCCTTCCAGGGATCTCAAAAAAGATCAGAACCCTCTTCTTTAGTAGGGTCTGTACTCCACCTTTTGTAACACCGTAAGAGTGTCTCAAATCTCTGTCTAGCTTTTAACCTCTTGTTAGATGCTTTCTGCTTGGTTTCTCAGAGATTTGCCTTGACATGCACTTTCACATTTCATGTAGACTATTTGTTATGCTTTTCTTTAGCTCTGTTTCTCTGGGATCTTGATCCCTCAAATCCTAGCTGTTTTTGTAACATTGAATGTCAACTGTACACTGCTGTTTCTGTTTGGCCTATTAAACTTTCCTTGTGATTTGACAAATGTCCTGAGGCAGAAAACTGTTGTGAACATAGACCTTTCCTCAATGTACTTCCCTTTTCCTCATAATCTTATCATCTCAAATGCTGGTTGCCTTCATTGCTCTTAGTTATTTTATAGTAACCTTTTAAAAATAATTTATTGTTTTTTGAGATTTCATTTATTCATTTGAGATAGAGAAAGTGAGTGAGAGAGCACAGCAAGGAAAGGGGCAGGAAATTAGGGGGAAGTAGACTCCCTGCTGAGCAGGGAGCCAGACTTGGGGCTCCATCCCAGTACCCTGGGATTACAACCTGTGCTGAAGGCAGATGCTTAACTGACTGAGCCACCCAGGTGCCCCTGTTGTAACTTTATAAGGTATTTTCTTAGTTGTTATAATTATTACCAATGGGAGAGCTATTGCCCTATCTTGGATATGTTGAGTTGAGGCACCCGCCTAAATGGAGATGTCTAGTAGGCAGTATGGTGCATAAGGAGGGAATTTAGAACTAAAATTTAAAATTTATATTGAGACCATGGACTAAGAGTCAACATAAGACAGGAGTTCCTGGAGATTATGAGAGTGAATGAATCTCCCAAGGAGAATGTGGAATGTGCAAGAAACTCTGAGGTGATAATCTTGCCCAATATGACATTTTTGGGATCATTAGGGCAACAGGGAGTAGCCATGGATGTTGGAGGAAATCCAGGAAATAATAATGTCGCTGATGTAAGGGAGGAATCTCAAGAAAATTTGGAGTGTCAAGAAAAGTCAAGGTAAGTGAAGAAATCTTAAAAGTGTTCCACTGTATTATATGGGAATTCCATTCATGACTTTGGCAAGAGGAATTTTAGAATCAGAAGTTAAAGAGATTTTAGAAGTCAGATAGGTTAAAGATTAGAGCAAGTAAAAACAGTGACTAGGGACGTATTTTGAGAAGCTTTGTTGTGAGGAGACAGAGAGAGAAAGAAAAGACTTGAGCAATTTTGTAGGTTGAAAGAGACGTCCCATCAGAGAACAAAGAGATAGTGCCTAAACTCTGTGAAAGCAGGGGTCACACCTGTATTGTGATATTGTGATTAGCTGAATCCTCATCATGAAACAGAATGCTGGAACATGCTTGGGGTTCGGAATTTATCTGTTGAAAGACTTAAATGAAGCTGTTGAGGATAAGGTTGAGGGCAGGATATGGCTGCAAGGAGATCACATAGGAGTTTGGGAGGGAAACATGCAGAGATGGAGGAGACCCTTCTACTGAGCCAGGAAAGATGCAGATGAGGAAGGGAGAGTGTGCACATAGTTTGTAGGTTTGTGAACAGGGTCAGGAAGTTGGAGGAATTCCTATTTTATTTTCTCTAGGAAGAAGGAAACGAGAGTGACAGAGGATGCTGGAATCCAAAAGAGCTGACTACACCTGACAGCTTACAGGATATTTAAGGTTGAGACTATGAATTTATTTAAACTGGTTTCTATTTGTAATCATATTTCAGAGATACAGAAATAATATAAATTACTGTAACACACATCCTCTAAAAGCCCAAATATACACCATTTAAATATAAGTTGCTAATATTCTTTCTATATTTGTATAAGATCTATGAGATAAAATTTTACTGAAATACTCACCATTTAACATTCTCCTTCAATGATCTTTCTCCTTTTCTTCCCTCTTCTTGTTCCTGAAGATAGTGTACATCATTGCCATATAGATTTGAATTTTTATCATAATGTATTTACTCATAAAAACCACCAGCATACCTGAGAGATATTCTGGGTTTGGTTCCAAACCATCACAATAAAGCAAACATCACAATAAAGTGAGTCAAATGAATATTTTGGTCTCCTAGTACATATAAAAGTTGTGTTTACACTGTTCTGTAGTCTATTAAATGTGCAATAATACTATGTCTAAAAGAACAGTATAAATACCTTAATTTAAAAGTGCTTTATTGCTAAAAATTACTAGCCATCATCTGAGATTTCAGTGAGTCATAATCGCTGATCATAGACAGCTATAACATATGTAATAATGATGAGAAAGTTTGAAAGGTTGTGGGAATTATGAAAATGGGCCACAGAGACCCAAAGTGAGCAGATGCTTTTGGAAAAAATGGCACCAACAGACTTGCTCAATTCAAGGTTGCCACAAGCCTTCATTTTGTAAACAAATGCAGTATCTGGGAAGCACAATAAAGCAATTAAGTGCAATAAAATGAGGTATGCCTAAATAGGATGTGGCTATTGTGTTTGAATTTCTCATAAATGTTATACTCTATGTATAATTTACAACTTTTAAACATGATTTTTAATTTTTAGGCATATCATGCTGATGCATCTAGACTATTCATTTTAGCTGTTATATAGTATTATAGTGTTTGAATATACCGGGAAGTACTGACCCACACCCCTGAATGACCATTGGCTTGTTGCTACCTTTCTGCCTTTGCAAACAGAGCCCTAGTGAACTCTCTTGTGCATGTCTCCTTGTCTACATGTTCAAGAGTTCTTCAAGGGTATTGGTAAAATTTCTAGGGCTTATGGTTTGTAAATCTTCTTCAGCGTTACTCAATATTGCTCAAGTGTTTGCTAAGAAATTGTGAATTTATAATGGAACAATACTGTGTGTGTGTGAGGGAGAGAGATTTTTCACTCATCAGCTTAGGGTTTGGGAGACAGAAAGTAGATGTTTGGGGTGATCTATGGTTGAAATACTACTGGTAGTGTGGCAGAAAGACAAGGGTCAATAAAGTTGAAATATCAAAGAAAATGAAGACTGGAAGAGAAAGGTAAATGGAGAGGCAACGGGGCATCATAGAATTGAAGATTTCAGCCAGGCTGAAAGCAAGCCTATGAGAGAACAGGAAGTTCTAGGGCTAGGATGAGGTTAGCCCGTGGAATGCCGGTATTTAAATTTTTGGCTCTACATCAGTTATGTTAATTATAAGGTACAAGATAAGTTTATATAGCAAAAATAAAGTGGAGGTGAAGGCAAATGTACCAGAACATCAACAGAATTGGGAAGACTGGGTGTTAAACCTATCATCTACAAATACCATTGAATTTGTCCCGGCTAATAGTGAGAATTCACCCCAAATGATGTCACACATTTTGAAGGGTCTTTTTCTGCCAGGTAGCAGATGGGATGTCGACCCTGAAAGCTCAGTACAGCAGCGTGTGATCCTGGCTGAGAGAAGTTGAGAGCAGTCTTCTTCTTTCTTCTTCCCTCACTTTTTTTTTTTTTTTTTTTTTTTTTTTTTTTTTTTTTTTTTTGCTGGCAGAGAGAAGGTTTTTGAATAAGCAGTGCTTGGAATTAAGACGGAGGTGTTAAAGATGCAATGGTTATTGCATATGCTCAGTCTGGTAAGTGGTCAGGGCTGAGCTGGAGCAGATGGCAAGGAGGAAAGGACGGCGATTAATAATTCATGTCACATTTTGCTCTATAATTCGATGTTTGGAGATCAGCTGGGATCAGTTGCTCAGTTGGGATCTCTACAACAAACTTCTATGCTTGTGAAAGCATCCTGCCCCGAGGCCATGGCTGCTACCAGTGGAGAGAGAAGCTTGAGAAGATGAGAAGGGAACAAGTTAATGAAGACAGCACTTCCCAGCATGCTTTAGATTCATTTTGTAATCTATAGAGATGGGCAGTAACTTCCCAGGCTGGCGTAGTGGCGAAGGCACCATGCCATGTAGTGCCTTGAGTTTTGAAAATGGAATTTACCAGACAGTTGGGCAAACTCAACAGTCCAAGTATGTCTTTATGATAGGAATGACGAGGCTTGCTGTCCTGAAGAGGGTTGTGGAATCACTGTGGAATCACACAGAGTTACAGCTCTGTCACTACTGCCAGGTTTATATGGTCCATGCACCTTTCTTCTCTCTGCCCAGGCCAGGTGGGTTACTAGTTGTGTCTCTTATGTCTCTACAGTGGCGCTTTGCTTGACTATAGACTGGTTAATCCATGATTTCTTGCCTAAAAAATAAAAGAAAAGAAAAGCTACTGTATGTTCCCAGCTAGAGAATCTGGATGTGTTCTATTAATTCATTTTTCAAATGAACAGATCCATTTCTCATTTGGTTGCTTGGATAGAATTTAAACTTGCAGTTTAGTGGAAAGCTGTTTTGCTCAAACTCTTGAAGTAATCTTTGTCTCTGGATAGCTCTCTTTTTAAGGAAAGAAATCCAAAGTTTAGCTACCCTGCTAGACATACCCTGCTACATATGTATTCATTCTTACTATCATCCTAGATTATAGATTTGATAGTTTCTTCTTATGCACCTGGCACAATTTCTCACTTTCTGGGAAGCTGTGTCTTACACTTCTTTACAAGAAACACCTTTAAATGATTCATTGGGGTGGAATTTCCAAATCAGAGTTAAAGCTCTTAGTATTTTCCTTCTTAACATATAGGGTTTTCCTCAATCTCATTCAGGGACAAAAAGCCAAAATCTTTTTTAAAAGGTTGTCTCCTATCCCCTCACTGCTCTGCTAGCCCATGTGACTGGGGAGACTACCATCTATCTTCCTAAGAAAACCAGGCCTCTTGTGTTTTTAATTTAGCTCTATAGATGATTTTCTCTCTGGGCACTATTTTTTTTTTCTGGGCACTATTTTAATCTTTAAATTGTATTTAACATCTTTAGTTAATGCTTTTATCATCCTTATAGGTAGTATATTGAGGTGAATTTTATATATATTTATATATACATATATATATATACACACCACAAATATATATGAATATATATGAACAAATATATATGAATATATCTAATTTTGCAAATAATATTTTCTGTATAAGCTCCACCTACAACAATCCATACTCATAAAACATTTTCCACAACAAATCTATCAGGGACATAGTCATTACTAAGTGGTGTGGTTGAAGAAAAAGTGCTGTGGGGAATATCTAGCAAGTTAGAATTTTTTTCCACCATTCTCTCTAAATGTATCTTCCTCTTTTACTTATTTATGTCTATAAAGCTAGGAAATGCTGTGAGTGTTTGGTAGCATGCACTAACAAGATACCTCCTGAGAGATTTGTGACTTGTTTAAATGACTAAGTCATGGATCAGCAAATGAGATGTGTGCGGAAAGGGTTTGCACTGAGTAATAACCAGGTAAGTTCCAAATTCCCTCATATTTGGAAGGTGGTCAGATGGAACAAATGGTAGATAAAGTATTCCGTAGAGAGAAGGGCTTGATCCCAGTTTGCTTGCTCAAAACTGAGATCCATAGGCCAGGCAGAGGTGGGTCTGTGGTACAGGGGAAGTGACTGGAGAAGAGTGAGTTCCAAAGTATTGAGAACACTTCAGGGGCACTCTTATGTAAGGACCCTCTCCAGGGCTCTAGGTTGGTTGTAGAAGTTCCTTGCTAACTTATGGCAGTGTTCTGTTTCAGGGCCAAGGGCATGCATCACAGGACCTCCTGGGTTCTTCTAATTTCTATGGCCAACCCCTGAGGCTTTATCGTGAAGTGGGAATTTAATCAGAAACCCCAGGTACATCTTTAGATGCTCTCCAAAGCTCTGGGATTTTGTAGTGGGAGAGTCTCATTCTACTTCTCCTCAACTCTATGAGAGATTAATGCTGGGCTGGCTAGAGGGTAAAGTTCCCGAGGACAGGCATAGAAACCCAACATGTACTGGATACCTTCATAAGGCAGAGAGCACAGGGCTTGGCACCTTGTTGAGGATTCACTGAGCACTCATAAACCCCCTTGAAATAGATGCTATTCTTTTCTCCATTTGACGGGACAGAAGCTGTGGCCCAGAGGGTGTAAGTAACTTACTTATGGTGGTAAATGGCAGGGCTGGAGTTCAAACCCAGAAGTCTGCATTACCCTGAGATTTGTTGAATTCATTTTAAGTGCTTTTGCTAAGGTAAGAAACTGTTGCTGGAAGCGGGAAATGCTGTTTTTAGGACTTTTCTTAGCACAAGCTATAAAACCTAAGCTTGGCCTCAGTGGAGATGCTTACTTGAGATAATTTATATGATACCTATGACGTTGGTTAAAAATAGTGGATAAAATTTGAAATAACAAGCAGGAAAAGTTGAATGATTTGATTGTTGATTCAAATGGTAAATTTTGAAAAGTTACTTGAAAAGTTACCTCCTCCCACAAACTCTTTAATAAGCAAACAAAAAACACTGGTATTTTAAAATTCCTTTTATTTGCTTTATCCCATAATGCAACAATTTGAAGATGTGGTACATATACACAATGGAATATTACTCAGCCATTAAAAAGGAATGAAATCTTGCCATTTGTAACAATAGGAATGGGACCAGAGGGTATTAGGCTAAATGAAGTAAGTCAGAGAAAGACAAATACCATATGATTTCACTTATATGGGGAATCTAGGAAGCAAAACAAAAACAAACAAGCAAAAAAAGAATGAACAAACAATAAGCAAAAATAGACCTTTAAAAGATTTTGAGTTAATTAATATACATTCATATGTAGCCTTCAGGCATAGGGTATATGGTACTTACTGAAGAGTAAAAAGGTAAGATGAAATGAAGTATTAGCACCAAGTTGCTACTAGTCTGGTAGGAGATGAGCAGAGAGTCAGGTCGGTGGTATGGAAGAGCAAAGAGGACAAAGAATGCACAGCAGAGTGGAGAAAAGACACGGGTGAGTATAGAATCAAGGAGAATTTCCTGGAGAAGGTGAGGCAGAGGTGCCTATTTAAAGCAAGGATTAATTGTAAATTGGCAGAGCCACGCATGTTTTTATTATTCTGGGACCTGGTGGAGATGAGAAAACATATACCGAACATGGATATCTTAGAATAAATAATGCCAAACTAGGAAAAAAACAGAGCCGTGGTGGTAAGCCAATGGTTCTTTTATAGTTACATGTGGAGTCCATTAAGAGAAAAATAAATGTTTGTACAGTTTGTACAGTTTTAATATAAAATTATTTTAGTTGCAAGTGATAACTCAAAGAGGCTTAAGAAAAAAAAAAGTAGGGAGTGAAAATAATCTATTCACTAAACTAAAGTTTGGTGTATGTAGATTTAGGGACTAAGATGACTTAGTCTCTCTCCATCCCAGACTCTTGTCTTCATATTGTTTTTTTTTCCCCTTAGGTAGGCTCTGTTCAGAGGGTGGTAAGATGGACCTCAGAAACTCCAGGCTAACCCAAAGAGCGTCTTGGTGACTCTGATGGAAATTCCTAAGGTGACTTGGATTCACCTGTTTGAGTCACAAGCCCATCCCTGAATGCTGCTAGAGGGAGCAAACTCTATGATGGGCTATGTCTGGACAGGGTAGGAGATCGTGGTGTAGTCCACCCCACCCAGACTACATGGTCTGAAGAAGGGGAGGTACCTCAAAGGAAAAGTAAGGTCCTGTTACGGAAAGACAATGTTGGGCAAGGCTAAAACAACCATTGACAACAATAGTCCCTTTTCTCTCTAGAATGTTCCCATATAATATCGTATTCTAATACAATATAATGACAATTTAGTGTGTGTGTGTGTGTGTATGTCCTTAAAATAGTTTTAAAGACCCCCAAAGCCTTCATGTGTGCTCTTCCCCCTGCCTGCATTGTCCCTCTTTTCCTCATATCCCTTCATAAACTAGTTACTGTCTGTTCATCTTTTGTGTTTCAGCACGAACATCGCTTTTTCAGGAAATCTTTCCTTGACTTAACCAACAGGTTAGTGCCTCTTTTAAATATAGGGCTCTGTACTTTGTTTCATGGGCTTACCATAAGATGTGTTAATTTTCTATTAACATTTACTTAATTTTTTTTTTAAAGATTTTATTTATTTATTTGACAGAGAGAAATCACAAGTAGATGGAGAGGCAGGCAGAGAGAGAGAGAGGGAAGCGGGCTCCCTGCCGAGCAGAGAGCCCGATGCAGGACTCGATCCCAGGACCCTGAGATCATGACCTGAGCCGAAGGCAGCGGCTTAACCCACTGAGCCACCCAGGCGCCCCAACATTTACTTAATTTTTTGTCTTCCTAATCACCTACAGGCTGGGTAAGTGATGAGGATGTTCTACGTGAGGACAGAGAATGTAGCTATGTCATCGACCATTGATTTGCCAGTGGCCAGCATAGTGCCTGGCAAAAGTGGTCATAAAAATATTTGCTGAAGGAATAAATAACTCAAATCAAGCCTTAAAAATCTGGAACATTTGGCAGAAATGTAGAATCAAATTTGCTGAACTTTCTCCTTTACATTTTGTGGTTGTTAGAAGCCACATCTAAGAACCAAGTGTACCAAGGTCTTGAAGATCTACACTTCTGTTGAGAGTCATGGTAGTTTGCTTTTACTTAAAGATATTATCCATCTTATAATTAATCATGCTTTTCTTATTTACTGGATTTCTAGGAAGATGAAGAGTCAAATTGACTGACTTGATTTAAATATTTTAACCTGCACTTTTGTAAACTTACCTCTCAAATCCCCTTCAAGCACAAGTAGGACATAAGTAAAAAAGCAATAATGAGTGATAGTTTTCACTTTCTGAGATCAGAGGTAAAACTAGAACAGATCTTTGTTTTCCACAATTGTCTTTGTGACACCCATAGTAAATACCAGAAAAGAGCTGGGAGTTAAAATGTTTCATAGGATCTCTTCCCACATTGGAGCATATTTCTATCTGAGAAATTGTAAAGCTATAAAGCTCTAATTACCAGAAGAAGAACTGAATTAATTTATGGTGGATTAGTACCTATAAGAATCACCTTCCCTTTGCTTTCAGAATATTTACTACTGAGAGATTTATGTCCCTGAGATTTGCATACATCTGCTTCACATGGAAGTCTACAGTGATGGTGAAGGCTTCAGGAACCTAAGAAGGAGGTTCTCCAAGAAGATGTGGGTTAAGAACTGAAGCTGGCTTGCTATCATGTCTCTCCCACTGTTGGCCTCCTTTCCAGAGCACTCATTTCGAATGGAGGCAAAGTAGTGTCACAGACATACAGACTGACGTTTCCCCACTGCAGAGTGATCTTATACCACTGTACTTCTTGGGGAGTTGAAGTCCCAAGCATATATGATCAAAATTATCAAGCACGCTTCTGACAGTTGCCACGTTTCTCTGAACCTTGGTGTAGAGGAGGAGTAAGAGGAGGAAATGTGTGTTTCTGGAAGATTCTGACAAAGCCTGGAACTCTTTCAGGAAAGCATCATATTGAAACAATGTGCTGTTTGCTCTGGATTTGTGAAGAAGCCTTATACAAAACAGTTTCCCAAGTCTATTTCTGTACTGTTTCAAAATTATAATATTAAATTAAGACAATGAGTTTTATTGAAATACTTTCTGCCTTGATGATTATTCAGCAAACCAATGTGCTTAGTTTTTGGAAGAATCCAATAGTTCTGTGCAGAATAGATGGATAACAGTATTCAAGAGGAAAGAGGTTTTCTTTTCTAGTCCTCCTTTTAACTCATGGCCTAAAAGTTTAACAAATTTAAAAAAGACTCCAACAAGACTTGACCTCAAATAATCTTTACAGTGTCTTTATGAAACTAAGTATAAGTGAATGGAAACATATGGAATTCATTTTTAAGAAGACAGATCTTGATTCTAATTAAGAGAAGGACATTTGAAAAAAATGCATTCTAGATTTCAACAACTTTAAATAAGCTGGAAGCAAGTCCAAGATGTTTGATGAACTAGTAATCCCTTTTCTACTTTTGATTTTACCCAGTATGCCCTCTCTCACCCTCCCTGTCTGTTGCTCACATTTTAAAGGAAAGAACGGGCAAAATGGTATCCAAACAATGGGATAAGACTAGTGAGACATTTGTAAAAGCTTTTTTGGCATTAGAAAGAGAAAGAACAAATTAGAGAAGCTGGTGGTAGTGGTCAGATAATGGGGTGGGATTTTGAAGTGCTTGCCTGTTTCTTGGGTTTGAGGCCACTGCTTCATTTTTTGTTTCATGGACGCCAAAGGACATTTTTCATTTGGATAAATTCCATGGGAAGAGAAGATAGTAATTGGTTTTCCCTGTTGTTCAACTTCAGAGAAAATAGTTATAGAAGAAGCCTCACAGAAGGGATCCATACGAAAAAAAAATTTAAAACAGAGGTTATGAGTAATCTGAAAATGAAAAACTGTTATTAATGATAAACTACTTACAGAATGCAGCAGACTATAATCTTTGCTACTTTGTAAAAGGTTGTCATTGATTATCCCCATCTGTCACCATTGCTGCTCCTAATCAATTTACCAAATTGTCTTTATGCTGTCATCCTTTTCCTAGATATTTTTTTAATTCTGAAAATGTAAAGAAATGCTGGAATTTGCCAAAAATTCTAATAATAACTTGGGAATTTTAGGATTGGAGTTTAAATTCACCATAATGATCATCAATGACTGCAGGAATATTTTGCCCCAGAGAAGTCTGTATGCTCAGCTTGAAAATTGGGCATCAGTTGAAACTAGGTGGTTGTAGCAGACATGCCATAAGTTGACCTCCAGTGAGTGATACCCTTGTATAATCCCCCATCACCACCCTGAATGCAAAGGGAACTTGGTATTTACTTCTAACCAGAGGCAAAGGTTATTCATGTATGTCACTCCCCTGAGTATGTTTAGTTGTATAACACCAACTCAGTGGACTGGAGAGAGAGATGTTCTCCTGCTGGCCCTGCAGCAGTAAGGTGCCTTGTTGTGTGAGGGGATGTGAGAGGGTCACATGACAGGAACTGGGACAGGTCTTTAGGATCTGAGGGACACCTTTTGTCAAAAACTAGTAAGAAGCTGAGGCCTTCCACCAGAGCGCAAGGAAATGAATTCTCCAATAATCTGAATCACCTTCAAGGTGGTTTCTTTCTAAGTTGAACTTCCAGATGAGTGTGCTCAGGAATCCTGCTGACAGCAACTTGGAGTTGGTAAGTATGTGTTGTTTTAAGCCACTGTGTTGATGGCGATTTGTTATGCTGCAGAGAGAACCCATATAGTAGTTGAATTGTTCTAGCTACTCCCTGGATAGCCTGTTCTACCATCTCTCCCTAATGGTCTCAAAAGATCTCACCACCTCCTTGGAAATGGGAAAAAGCCTAGAGGTAGCAAAATAGAAATTAATGGCTCAGCAAATTAGCTTGCCACAAATAGAAGTAATACTGTTAGTAATATTTTCCTGAATGGGGAAAAAACATCTAATAGAATTCTTTAAGAAACTGTGAAATAACTAAGTTATATTGACTTAGTCTCAAATAAAGTTTGAGAGAAATGCAGGAAGTCAGTTACCTGAAAAATTAAACTAAGTCTTGGAAAGGCAGAAAGTTTTAATAACCTTTTTGGAAAATCAATATAGAGTCTGTGTGGGGAAGTTATAAGCCCAGTTAAATATTCTAACACCAAGGCCAAGGCGGTTCTCAGTGAGGAGGACTTATTTTTCTTTCATAAACCACCTTCTTTATAGTCTACTCACAAAATAATATTTATTACACGGGTATTCATAGTGCATAGTTGACTCCCAGTTACATGTTAAAACCCTATTGAGTTTGACTTCAGTTCCCTTGGAGTCAGCTTTCTGTGCTATTTCTTTCTTTTAATCAACCTTCAAAAGGCTTTTTGCAATCTCCTTGCCCTCTCTACCAAAGTCAGCTGTGATAAGGTTCTCTGTTAGCCATCATCCAGGTCTGTAAATCAATGCTTTCTATGTCTCAGGACAATGTGCGTTTCAAGCTTTCTGTCATTCTTTCATTTATTCATCCATCTGACACATTTTTTTATCAAGTAGTTTTTACATGACAATCAATATATTAGATGCTAGAAACACATCATGATGAGCAAAATGGACTTTATCTCTGTTCTCATTTTGTTTGCATCTAGTGATGAATAGAGACACCAGTCAAATAATCTCAGGGATTGTAGCCACTGACCAGCATGGGTTAGTGTATTTTGATGGTAACCTTGTCTACATCACTGATACTGTAACATCTCTCAGCCCGGGAAGACCTATCCTTACTCCAAAGAGACCTAATTTTTGAGAGATACACATATAGTGCAGGACTCCATGCATAGTAGATGCTTTTCATATATAGGAACGTGGCATATACATTCTGAGCATTTCAGAAATATCAACAGTGAAAACATGCTCCACTGCAAGGAGGAGGCATTGGGCGGCAGAAAAGGGGAGCTCGCTTGATTGCACACTGCAGTGGAGAAGGACTGATGTGATGGGGAGAGGCTGAGCAGCAACCCCTTTGGCATGAACAGGAGCCCAGAGCAAACACCCTGCGGAAAGGAACTTCCTGGGGAAGGTGAGGTTGCTCATTGCCGATGATGTCTGAAACCAGTTTCGAAAAGAATAAAGAAACCTGACAATGATCCTGAGCTCTGGGCACAGGGGTGATAGAAGGAAAGGGAGAAGGGAAATGAAAATAGCTTATCCCCTGACTCTAAGATATGAAAGAGGATTACTGAGGGGATGAGAGGCTGACAGACCCCTTATTTCCCTTCAGATTTTATTCTCTTTTCACTTCTGTTCTCACCTTCTCACAAATGTCTGTATTTTTATCACTATATGTTTTTGCTCACTTTTGTTTCTTAGGTCTCCTTTAAATATCTCACTCATACCCTTTTGGGGCAGTCTGTTAACAAACTGAAATTCGTGAGTAATTGAATGGTAACCTACTATTTCCAGGGTGCTTGTGTGTCGTAAGTGTAGGGAATGCTGGAGTTGTATCAAGACACTGTACTGACCACTCTTTTTATAAAAATTTCTTTTCAGCGCAACAGAATTCATTGCTTTTGCACCATACCCAGTGTTCCATGCAATATGTGCCCTCCATAATACCCAGCACCTGGATCCCCCAACCTCCCACCACACCCCGCCCCTTCAAAACCCTCAGGTTGTTTTTCAGAGTCCATAGTCTCTCATGGCTCACCTCCTCTTCCAATTTCCCTCAACTCCCTTCTCCTCGCCATCTCCCCTTGTCCTCCATGCTATTTGTTATGCTCCACAAATAAGAGACCACATTTTTAAAAGAATGTGTAAGAAGTAAAAGTGAAATCCATCACCCCACCCTTAAGTCATTCTCTGTCCTGTATTTTTTGTTTGACCTTTTGTCTGACTTGCATTTTTATGGCATTGAAAAAGAACACAACATCAATATTTAATGCATAGACACCAGAAGTTAGCAACATTTATTGAATATTTACCATGCAGAAGGATATATGCACATTTCTCATAGATAAGGGTAGCTACTGAGTTTTAGCTTCAAAATCGCAGATGAAAATTCTCAGAGAAAAGGTAGTCTTTTTTAACATTCAAATGATACATTTGATTATAAAAATCTTGAGACAGATTTTATATTTGAAATTGGTCCCTTTTAAAGTTCATTGGAATCTTGACACTGAGAAAGACAATTATATTATTTAAACCTATAACCTTGATTCAGTCAACCGGTATTTATATGCCAGCAACAAGAAAGTCACAGAAATGGCGCTGTGGTGGTGAGGTGAGGAGGCATCATTGCTCCTCCCTTGGATATCACCATGCACCAGAGCTGTATGTATAGATGTAAGGGCCTATTTAGCCAGAGCGACTCCATCTCGGTTAAAAAGCCATTTCGTTGTTTGTGCAGTAAAATTTAAACTGACCCTGCCACCACCCCGCCTCCACCTTGAAGAACTTACTTAGAAGCAAGTCTGGGAGACAGAGCCCAAATACAAGGACAGGTCAGGTCAGGTGGAGACAACAGAGCCCAGAATACAAGGATGAGTCAGGCCAGGTGGAGACATCCAATCAGTAAAGCACACATACTATCTCCCTAACCACCAAAGGATGTAAACTCCGCCTTTTGGGCGCCAAACTTGAGCACCAGTTCTGACCTGAGTAACAGGCTAGTTCAAACAGCTACTATAGGGTAAATTATAATTCAACTGGCCACCTGCATGTGGCCTAACATGACTATGCAACTTTCTGTGTATGTTACTATCTTATGTAACATGTGTGTGGCCACATGGCCTTTGCTCTATAAAAGTTAGTCTGTGAGGCTGGGAGGGGTCGCTCTCTTTGGAAGCGGCCCTGGCAGGTCAGTCTGACTTCTAATGCTTGGCATAAAATAAAGCTTTGCATAACTTTCACTTTGTCTTGGTCTCATTCCTATGATAACAGGACCCCAACATAGATAAGTGAATTGCAAGGCAGAATGTGATCAATGGTACAATAAAGGCACAAACTGAGTGCCCTAGAGGTTCCAACCAAGGAGAACTTCTTCTGGTTTCAGCGTCTGAACAGATGAAGCATCTGAGCCTAGTCTTGAAGAGCAAGTAGGCAGAGATGGTGAGTGTGGAGGAAGTTATAAGTAGAGAACCAACCAGCAATCATGGAGGAGGTAAATGTGGACCCATCTGGGGAAAGAAGACTATGCCAAAGTGACCTCAGCCTCTGTGAGAGGCTGGGGCCAGGTCACCAACAACCTCCTTGAACACGACAGTACAGAGTTTGCTTTTCTTTGGCATGTCGTAGAGATTCAGTAAAGGTCACTGGAGGAATGGCAGGATAAGAGCTGTGGAAACTACATGGATTCATGGAGAGGCAAGAGAAAGGGGACAGGGGGCCAGTGAGGAGACAACGTCAGGAGTCAGGGAGAGAGCTGGCTTGGTGGCAGGAATGATGGGGAGGGTGGATGTCAGAGATCTGGGAAGAGAGTTCCGTGAGCTTTGGCATCTGTGCTGACGCAGGAAGCATTCCGAAGGAGTTGAGGGTGGTTAGGAAGGGAGGTGTATTCTGTGGGGAAAAGGGATTTCAGTTTTGGTTAATAAAATAATTGGTCTTTAATTTTTTAAGGAAAATTCTGTATTTTACTATGCTTTAAAAAACCTAATGCTTCCCTTACAGAGAGAAGCACCAAGTTTGAATTGCACAGCAAGCACCATGAGTGACAACGTGCTAGGTTTATTCAGGAGACCAAGAACTGGAGCAGAACTGCAGGTTTTCTGGACACCCCCCTGAGCCAGCAGGCTCCTCATTGTTCTTTAGATCTCAGCTTAAAGGGCTTGTCCTCAGAGACCGCCTCATCCATGTGGACACGGCTGTTCTTGAGCATAATGTACCTTCGTCACTGCCCCTACCAGCTTGTTTTATGAAACTCATTACACTTTATATTAGGTATACATGGAGTTATCTACTTATTTAACTTCCCACTGAAAGCTTTAGAGCAAGAACGTTAATTGCAACTTTTCTAAATTTAAATTTTAACTTTTCTAAATTTAAAATTCTAAATTTTAACTTTCCTAAAAAATTTAGAAAATACCTCTAATATATGTTCACAATATATGTTTACTATGTGTTAGTTACACATAGTGAAACTGGCACAGAGTAGAACAAATAAATATTAAGTAGATGCGATCGCCCTGACCAGGACATTTATGGAGCTCAGAGGAAGGTATAGCTTATTGGAAGCTTCATACAATATGGAAAATCAAGTGCATAGTTACAAGATCAACTAGAGAGGGAACATGAAAAGAAACATTTTTTTTTTTTGACATCGTTCTCATTTGACTTAATTGCATGTAGAGTGTGAATTGATCAGGTAAATTAAGTTATTCTAGGGAGTGAATGATCTCTTACTCTTCTTCCTTCCCTTCCTTTCAGAGAGAGCAGGGAAACAATGACATTACTTGACATCAGCTTTCACAAAGGCTGGGACGGTCAGAGTTCCTTAACTGTGGCCAGAAGGCCCCTGAGAGGACTGCAGGGCTGTGGAAAGAGACTGAGGCCACACGCACACTCAGGCTCGCCTGATGGCCAGATCCATTCACATGCGTGTACTGATAAGCTGCAAACACAAACAGATGTTGTTGCGGTGAATGACCTAAAACAGATAAAACATCTTCTCAATCAAGAAATATTTGAAAAGCCTGGTCCAGACACTACATCATATCACTCAGCGGGGATTTTGACTGTGTGACTTTGGGTGGGTATGTAAAATTCAGCTTTATGAGATGATGCCAAATTGTTCTCCAAAGTGATTGCACCTGCTTCTCTCCCACCGGAAGTGAAATCGCATCCTCCTTGCTCTACATATACTCAGTCTTTTAGTTTTGCTAGATCTGTGGGTGTAAAATAGTGCCCTATTTTGGCTTTACTTCTAGTAAAGTAATATCTTTTACTACCTTTTAATATGTATTGTAGTATATTTTATGTATTTATTAGACATCTAGATGGTCTCACCTGTCAAATGCTTGTTTATGACTTGTGCTAATTTTTTTAATAAGTTATCTGTTGATTACTCACTTGTGTGAGTTATTTTTTAAAAATATATTTTCTATCCTTCTCTCTTCTGCTTTGTTGTATGCGTTGCAAACCTTTGACCAGTTTGTTATTTGCTTTTTTAAAATTTTTCCTTTCCCCACTCTATTTGTGGTGTCTTTTGATGAAAAGATATTGTTAGATTTTCTGACCCAAACTCATCCATCTTTTTCTTTATGGTTTGTACATTTTGAGTCTTGAGAAATCCCTTCTTCATATATTCTCCTTTTCTTCCTACCTAAGCGTTTTCAAAAGTTGCCTTCATGTTTACCTTTGAATGATTCTGAAAGTGTAAGTTTTTTACATTTACCTTCTTTGACTGTGTCTTTATGCTTTGGCAGCAGGTACCCCAGAGCTCCCAAATGCCATTATAATGTATCTGTGTGAATATGGCAAGTGTACAAATCGGAACTTTTCATTCTGAAATAGATTTGTAAAATCGGCCCCCAAATGCAACTGTGCGACTTTCTGGAAAGCACTCACTCAGTATTTCAAGTATTTTTAAAGTTGAATGCAAATTCTGGATTTCAAACTACATTCTCAAAATTGTGTTTTCGGTGCCTAGGTAAGTAACCTCATCTTATTTCTTAACCAGAAGGAAAAAAGGCTTTGTTGTGATGTGGGATAAAGGGGCTGACCAGAGGCAACACCATGAAAAACACCATTTGGAAATGTCAGATGTCAGTGAAAGTCACAGCCAATGTTGCTGGTGAGCAGTGGTTTTTGTTCCAACTGTTTATACTTTTATGCTGTTATTAGTGACTTCAAATATTTTAGCAAATCCAATTTCGAGGGGATGTTTCATTGTATATATTATAAATCTTTCCTTATATTAAATAAGAAGAAATGTGTTCATAAAAATTATCTGGAATTTTATGTATTCCTTCTCCCCGAAATGCCTTGTTACTGAGAAATTCTCATTCCTTTCCCCTAAAAGACATTAGAGAAATTTGGGGGGATGTCTAGCCTCAATGGAAAGTCATACAAAATAGCTTTAATTTTTTTCCAATATGATTTTTCTGTAAGGAACAGTTAAATACCTGATTTTTTTTCCTTGTCATTTCCTTAGGGAATAAAAGAAGATACAAATCACATTGACAAATACTAGTATCACTTGGATTAAATTGAAGTCAAATTATTGTAATCATGCATCGGTCTTGGTCTTCTGTTTCATATCTGTGTAAAATTAAGTGACACAATTTCATTACCTCAGAAATCTGCCCCTCTGAAGATCTAGGATAATGTCATGTGGAATTAATGATTCGATTTCTAGAAGTGGATTTAAGCTGTACTGAGTATTAAAGCAATTTCAGAGAGTGTCTTTGTTATTTTCTTGGACATTTAGAAATAAGGGTTGGAGATAGGAATACAGTCTGGTTGAATCAATACAGGATAGTAAATATTTAAGTGTGTCAGAATAAAAAGAGGTAATGTAGTTAAGTTTAATCCTGGGTAATAACCATCCAGGCCAGTGGCCTGCTTTTGAACTGAGAACACACCTGCTTCCCTTTGCATCCTCTGCCAGAATGTGTGTAACGCTTCGAGCTGGGATTTCAAGGACAGTCAATACAGATTACTGCAGAATCTCATTTACATGACACCCTGGGTGTTCTGAGAAGAACCTGGGAAACCTATGCAATAGTTTATAGACCAAACGGACTTCCATATTAGGCTTTGCCTTGGCTCTGGGCACAATACGGGCTCCTATTGCATAATCCCTCTTGATGGAGAGGTACCTCTTGCAATGAAAGTCAAATGCATTATTTTGGCTAGTCAGTCTTCCCAGCTGCCACATGTCTTACTTTATGTCAAGTAGGCAGCTGCTTACAGCTGCCTGGAGACGGTTTTATCCATTATAGTCTTTTGGTGAGGGCTTGTGCTTCTCGAAATTTAGACCATGGGTGGTAGGTGTCTCCACAATGACGACAATGAGAGAACCCAAGCAGCTTTGAGGCTTTGAGAGGACTTCCCTGACGGCAGAGTGATTCTAAAGCATCAGATTCCAATCCTGACCCCAGATACTGTGCTTCGTGGACTAATTATTCATCCTCTTCTGAACCTTCTATTTCCCTTCTGCTCTAATCTCGGTCATCCTGCTTCTACCTCAAAAAGGAATAGAAATGTTGAGACAGGGGGGAAAACACAAGATGGTCATTTTAGGGTGATGTCTCTGCAGAATGCTCAGCATTTTAGTGCTTTTGAAAGAGTTTGAACTCAAAAGATCTTGCTATGGCTTTGGCTGCAAAGTCATGCTTAGCTCTGGTGACGGACTGGGACCAGGAGATGGAAGAGGCTGTGTGGATGGTGACAGGGGAGAAGGAGCAAGCGGAGCAGCTCTGAATGCCTACACGTGGGACCATGGGTGAAAGAGAAACACGTTCTATGTCATCGGAGTCCTGATTTGCGGGCATTCGGGTGTTGCCTTTGTTAGAGAATCACATCAAACCTGCGTGCTAATACATTTTTATGCTTTGTTTCCCATCCAAAGAATCTATAGGTATTCATTTTTAGGAGTGTTTTGTTGTAAAAATATGCAGAGATATTGATTGGCCATAAAAATTTAAAGTAGAGCACAGAATTGATCGACCAACTACAGAGGAAGTTCCTTCACAACCATTAATGCACACGCTCTCTTCCGCTGGGACACTGTCATCACACGGTTGGGTGACATTCCTTCTGTAGTACAGAAAAGACACATTCTACATTCCATTCACAGCTTCACTTTCAAGCTTTATTGATTTCTTCCTTCTTTCGGACTTACCTGTTTCTTTGTAACCCCCTTTATTAGTCCTAGTTTTGCCCTTTGTAGGTACATAGCAGAATCTACACTTTTCATAGAACACACAAAGAAAGGCTGTATTGTCTTAGCAATAAGGGAGCGAAGACCAACCACATGCCAGGCTCCATTCTGTGCTTACATGAATGGCCACATCCAATCACTGTAATCTTATTAGATAATTCCTGTTAACGTCCTCCTTAGTTGAAACTTAGACTAATTTGGTGACTTGCCCATGGCCACACAGCTGGGAAGAGGCTAAATCAGGGTTTGAACTCAGGCTTATACCAAAGCCGACACTGCTACCGTTGCTCTCACCTTACTTTTTTCTTCTTTCTTTTTCCTCTTAGGTAGCAATACCTCCTGTCAGTGGTTACCCAGGTGATCAGCTGGTCTTCAAGCGATTAGCAAGGTCTTCATCACTTTTTCCCATCCTTTCTCTGTCATCCATGCTCATTATTATTTGTCTGGCTCGAGGCCCTTCTCCAGCCGGTTGTGGATGAACAGTGCTGAACAGGAGAGAGCCAAGCACGCTCCTCCTGCTGTGTACAAAATCAAGCCATTAGTCAGCTGTCTTTGGGCTCTATTCTCTGCCTCCCTCACTGAGAGAAACTGTCAAACATTTTGCTGATTCAGAAACATAGTTTTTTCTTCCTCCTTTGTCATCAGGAAAGCTATATTACATTTTAGAACTAGTCCTAGGTACTACTTTCCTCTAAACTATTACACATAGTTAGCATACCCACTTTAAGAGGAAACCCATGGGTCTATTCACAGTTTTAAGGAGGAAAATACCTTTGAAATTGTGATGGTGTGTTAAACCTAGAAATGACAACAGACAGCAAACTAGAAAATGAACTACTATTCTAGGTAGCTGAGCAGCCAAGTGTAATAATCATGCATTTGAATACTTCTGTGTGTTCTTCCTCCATTCCCTTCACTATAAACTCAGAGGCAGTGTACTCCATTCACATATTTAGAATCTTTCATCAGAAAGTTCCAGGGGGAACTAAAATAGTCACTATTTTATGATGTTTTTATTGGACTTTGCATTTTGTACATACTCTAGAATTTAACAATGTAATGATTTGGTTGTTGGTCTTGCTGAGTGGATACCAAGTGTACCCTAGGCAGAGAAACACATGTTGACTGTCATGGCGGTTACTATAATAGGTTGGAATGCCCTCTTCCATCATGTGACCTATTACAGAAGCCAAGGAGAAAGAGAAAAGAGAGGTATAGCAGAAAGCAGAGGGTTGCTCGATGAGCCACTTGGGCTTTCTCTGGCTTATATTGAATTCCCACTCATGTTTAGAACCAAGACTTTAGAATCTCTAGAAGAAGAAATAAATGGCACCCAATACTGGTTCCGATACTCCCAGTTTTCTTATCAGCACCTGATGTCTGGGCCATTCATGGCTTAGAAAAAATTTTTCTTCACTGTGTTACAGATAGGTGGGCAAAATTGTTCTAAGGAAATGTCTCCGGGGGCATTAGTGTTAAAAGATACCTTGTACAAAAACATTCAAAAGTTGGTGCTGGTTTAAACAAAGTTAAACAGTTTTCTTTCCATCTGGATTTTCCGAAGTCTTTTTTATGCTAGTGTGCATTGAGAATCTGAGGGGTAAGCGTGGGGAGAAGAAATTACTCTCAGCAGTTCCCCAAACTTATCTGACCACAGAATTCTCTTTTCTTTCCCCAACAGAATGCCATCCAGATATTCATATTAGATGGGATACACTTTCTAAAATTTTCTTTTGAAGACTTATTGAATAGATGCAAGATTAACATCAAATTACAGTGAAGTTATTTTCAAGCTGGGAGCTCAAAATAGAATTAGAACTCACTCCCATTAATAATTGTGTAGCTGTTAATCCTTGCTGAATATTTTATAAAGAATGCTAGGAACTCTGAATATCAACTGAAGTTAGAATAAAGTTCCTGATGGCTTATAATTTCACTCTCATACCTTCCACTAATAGCATTTTGAATGTCCTTTTGCCCACAAGATCTAAGTTCGGTGACAAGCCATAAACCTTCCCTCCCTTTCTGGTCCTTCATATATTTCCTGTCCTCTGAAATCCTTAGTTTTTATTGAGTTTTTAAAAGTAATGTGTCAGGTCCTAATGCTCCTGCTGGTTTAAGGAAAAATGCTCTCACTAATAAATTATAATGAATTGTCAGTCTCAACAGGCCTGTGACCTTCAGTCAGTAGGGGGTTCGAGGCTCCACTCCACTTCCCCGCCTTCTTGTTGGAACCACTTTTCTTGTTCCAGTCTGTCCCTCTTAATTTATGGGTGGGCTGCCCACAGGACAACTCACCTGCAAAAATAGTTCATGCTGTGGTGTTTATTATACTAAGTAGGGCTCATGCTGACTGAGAGTTTGTACAAGGGGATGGAGTTGCTGTCAAGATCTGCCATCATCTGAGCTGAGCTGGCATTCAAAATCTCTCATATTTCAGCATCTTAAATTTAGTGGGGTGGGAGTGGGATGGATCGGAGTGAGCTGGGACACGGCAGGGTGAAGCCTGCTTGTATGGGTTGTTCTAGAACCTCTGTAAATCTGACTTTAGTGAAATGCGTCAGCAGGACTGCAGAACAGAAATAGTAAAATGGCGCTCTGCTAGCACAAGGTAATGAGAGATCCCTGTCGTCTCTGGGAAGAAATGCTAAGTTATGCAGGTTTAAGCTGATTTTTTCAGTGCACTGAGTGAAATACTAACTGGATGTATTTTTTCTATTCCCCAGTTTTAAGCATTCCTGGTTTATTAAATTAATGTGGACTACTTATAGAGAATTTGAAAAGAATATGCTCCCCCCAAAAGAGAAACAATAATGCTACTATCCTCTCTTCTAGACTGTTACTCTTAACACTGTAGTTTTTTTTTCCCCTAGTGGGTCGTCTACGCATATTTGCCATAATTGCGATAATAGAATATATACAATTTTTGTGGGTTTTTTCACCTGATAGTATATCATAAGCATTTCTCATATTACAAACACTCTTTGTAAATGTACATCCTTTCTAATGCTGAGCAGTGTTTTATAGCACGTGTGAAGTGTTACGTCATTGTTACGTCATTCTCTAACAGTGGAAGAGCCTTAATGTTATGCTCTGTCACATGGGCTTTAGTTTTTGCTTTAACTTTTCTTATCTTTCCTTTTTTTTCTGCCCTCCCTTTTTCTTTTCTTTCTTCTCTTTCTTCTTTCCTTCCTTCCCTCTTTTTTTTTTTTTTTTGCAAATACTCAAAAATCAAGTTTCTTCCTGAAACTCAGGGCCTTTGTATTGCCATCTCCTCTTCCTACAGGACTTTTCTGCCAGATTTGCAGAGACAGGCCCCAGGAAAGCTCTGGAGAAACAACTGATGGAATCATTCATTCATTGTTGGTCTTGGTCCTCCTGGAACAAGAGCTGTCTGTCTTTTCAACATTAAATATCTAGCCCCCTAATGGGTCTGGGACATTGTAGGTAATCAGTACATATTTATTGAATAAATTAATATATCAAACCTTTAAGTTATTCCTCTTTACCTATTTGGGGCTTTTATTAATAATATAAAAATTGTGCTTAATTTTATTAATATTATGAAAAAAATTTGTGCTTAATTTAAGCACAAAAAACTGTGCTTAAATTTTTATCTGCATTTGGAATAATCTCCTTGGAATTGATTATTAGAGTGAAAACTTACAGACCAAAGAGTCTGAGCATCTTTTTTTTTTTTAAATAACTTTTCTTTAAGATTTTATTTATTTGACAGAGAGAGATCACAAGTAGGCAGAGAGGCAGGCAGAGAGAGAGGAGGAAGCAGGCTCCCTGCTGAGCAGAGAGCCCGATGTGGGGCTCCATCCCAGGACCCTGGGATCATGACCCGAGCCAAAGGCAGAGGCTTCAACCCACTGAGCCACCCAGGCACCCCAAGCCTGAACATCTTAACATTCTTAACTCAAGCCAATTGGCTTTTGTGAAAGTTTGTACTGTTAGTATCAGCCAGGAAGGAGTGTGCTCTTCTAACCTTAATCTCAATTACAATTCTCACTGCAACCAGGACTGGCTAATTTTTTAAACCAAATGCTGAAAAAAATAGGGATCATGCAGTTTTAATTTAATGTCTTGAATACTGTAAGTTGACTTCTTTCATTACCTGTGTTTCCCCCCTTGTGAATTTTCTAAGTTCCTTACTCACTTGTCCCTTGGGCTTCTTTTCTTATTCTTATTCTTATTATTTTCTTATCAGTTTACTTGGGGTTCTTTTAAGTCAAAACCGTTAGTCTTTTATCTGTGTATTTATTCAAATTTTTAATTGACTTTAATATTTTAAGAGTCATTTATAAATCAAATTAACCAATCTTTTTATTTTTCTGTAATTTGTTCCATAGTATTTAATCCTAGAAAATCCTACCCTATTCCAAAATCAGATAAATACTCATCTGTCTTATAACTTTTCTATGGTTTGACCATTTAAAAAACTTTTAATTTGTTAATTTGTCTGAATTCCGTTTATATACAATATGAGGTGAGGATCTAAATAGAACTTTTTTCTGAATGGCACATCACGGTCCTTGTCTTTCCAACTGAGTCCTGGTACCTCTTTGTCTTAAAACATTTTGATGTAATATACACCAATTTAACTATTGCTATAATTGAAAATAATTTAAATGTCTCTTCGTACTGTTTAGAAAATATATGATTTAGTCCTCCTAAAACAGGAACAAATTTATTTTGGTGTTCTATTGACTGCTAATCAGCATGCTTAACATGTTTTGAAGTATCAGTAAAGGCCTGCAAAGTCTTTTCAAATTAAACAAATTTTATCATCAAAATTAAAAACACTTTGGTATAAGGAAAAATGTTCAAGTTAAAAACCAAGAAAAAAACTGAAAGAACATACAGTAATGTATAATACAAAGATTTAATACCCAGAATACTGGAAGTACTTTCAGGAATCAATGAAAAAGATAACTGGACAGAAAAATGGGCCAAAGTTAAGAATAGGCGTTTCATAGAAGAACAATAAAAATGACTAATGAATGGGAGTGCCTGGTTGGCGTATTCGGATAAACATCAGATTCTTGGTTTTGGCTCAGTTCAGGATTTCAGGGTCATGAAATCAAGACCCTTGTGGGGCTCTGTGCTCAGTGGGGAGTCTCCTTGAGATTCTCTCCTCTGTCCCTCCTCTCCATGCTCTCTTTCTCGCTTTCAAATAAATTAAAAAAATATATTTTAAAAATGACTAATGAATAAATTCAATATGCCCAGACATGAGCAGTTAAGGAATTGTAATTGAAAAATGGAAGTATATTTTACCTGCATTAATTTGGCAAAAATTTTCGAAGACTGATATTCATTTCTTCCATGAACCTTGTTGGATGTGTAAACTGGGACAGTCATTTTTGGAAATAATTTTCATAATCCACCAATGTGAATTAGAGTTGAATCTATAGTTCTTCAACCTTTCAATTTTCTTTCTAGATTTTTAGATTGCAAAGCTACTTAGCTATGTTTCCAAAAAGGCAAATTAAATAATCTTTAAAGGATATTTCAAGGTTTTTTTATAAAACCGAACTATTTGGTCACAACCTAAATTTCCATTAATGAGGTAGTGGCTAAACAAATATGGTATAGCCATATTATGAAAGAGGAGTCAGCAGTTAAAAAGGATGGGGTAATAACATCCTGAAGAGAACATCAAGATATGTATTTTATTAAAGACAGCTCTGGAATAATCCATATGGTATGAATGTATTCCATCTACACTCTAGTCATAAAACAGGGCTCTCTGCTTCTAGTTCTATCATCTATCTCTCTATCTAATCTCTTTCTCTCTCATCAGTCAATGAGAAGCATGTAAGCATATTTAAAAAAAAAAAAAAGTCTGGAATGACAGATACCGTAGTAATAATAGTAGCTATTTGAGGAGAGGAGATTGGGGTTAGTGAAGGCAGAGGCACATTTTTGCATTTCCTTTAGTTTTAAATGAAGATTTTAGATAAGGATGGCACTTATGTATGTGTGCCTGTGTACATATGTATGTATATTATTGGGTTGATTTCTAATTTTGGCTTTTATAAACCAGAGCTACAACTAAAAAATTGGAAGATGCATTGATTGGTCCATCATTCATTTCTGTAAGTAGCTTACAAATGTATTTTCATTAAAAAGAAATAAAATTATATCAAAGTATACACAGGAAAAATCAATTCTAGATTTAGGAGGTTTCAGGAACACATACTTGAATCTCCTCTGCCAACATTAAGTCTGTATCAATGAAATAAATATAAAAGACTATTCTATTCTCTGAAACCAACTAAGTAAGCAGCAATTTAATTCACTTCTGCCACTGAGTAACTGGAGTTAGCACGGACTCCACAGGGTAAGGTCTCAGTCCCCACTACAGATGCCAGCTGTTAACGGTGTCTTCCATTGTCCGCCCTATAGCCCATCTGACTGCAAATCTGAGGGGTTTCCCACAGTCCCCTCCTCAGATAAGTCCCTAGCACAGCTCATAGGACTCAGGAAAACACTTTGTTTTATGTAAACACTTTACATTTACTGGTCTATTATAAAGGAGGCAGTTCAGGAACAACCAATGGAAGAGATTTCAATGCAATAAAATCAACTTACTGAATTACTTATTTCTAACTCAACTTTTAAAAATAACTTCACCTCAAATACTTTGAAACACATTTGTTCTTGTTTTTAAGGTAATTATTTCTTACTATATGCATGTATGGGGGCAAAAATTGCCCATTCGTTGTTTTGTTTTGTTTTCATACAGTTTTTAAACAATACATTCAAGTCGCAAGATCTTTCCATTTCTTCCAGTTGTGGAGCTTCTCAATGAAGCAGAATGTTCGAGGGAGAAATTCTTAAGACGTATTTCAAAGTACTGAAAAAATTTAAATAAAATTGCATGGAGCAATGCTTTCAGCATAGAAATGAAATAGACCATTTTTACCTGCTGTAACCATGTTAATATTTACTCACTGTATTTTATTTTCGCCATGAAGAAAATATGACACTAGTGAAAGATTCTCTCTTGAGTTGAACATTGCACATCGGACAGATTGTATCAGTAAGCCATACCTGTAATTGACTTTGTAGAAATCAGATGCTATTGATATGAAATATGGTACAAATGAGATATAGGCAATTCTTGCACAATAAAATGTGGCTTTGAATTTTTCCCCACAGTTTTAATATTTTATATTAATAAAATAGTTCACCAGAAACACACACCAACATGCTTTATACACCAACATAAGCAAAACGACAAAGACTCTTGACGCCTACACGTTTTGCAACTTGTAATCAATGTTACCAATCCTGAGACAATACAGAAAATATTTATCGCTGAAAAGAGAATTTCCCATCAAGTTAATTTATTCAAATTAAGCTTACCCCTTTCCCTGTTTTCCTTTATTGGTTGAATTTATATTCACAGACAAGGTATCCTGGGCAATTCCAGAGTCCCAGTGTCTCAACTTCCCAAATGCAAAATGTGTTTCTTTTCTGCTTTCTTTTCTGGATGAGGGAACTCAGGATTCAGTGATTGGTTTCACCCTGAATTTTATTTCATCTGCATCTTCTGGCTGATAGTACCATATACAATATAATAGGGCAGTGAATCTTTTTCACCAATTTCCCTGTTTATTTTATACAGATTGAAGTATCTGAGTGCTAGAAAATCTGTAGGGAAGTCGAGTCCAGTAATCAAGAATTTTAACAAGAACTCTAAAGTTCTATATGCATCTATCTCTTCCACACAGTCACTTAGATGTCTAACAGGCATGATAGATTTAACGTGTCCAAAAGAGACCTGATTCTTCCACACCCCCCCCCCCCCACCATACCACACTTAACAAACGTTTCAACATTTGTCAAAACCTGAAATTTCGGGCGCCTGGGTGGCTCAGTGGGTTAAGCCGCTGCCTTCGGCTCAGGTCATGATCTCAGGGTCCTGGGATCGAGTCCCGCATTGGGTTCTCTGCTCCGCGGGGAGCCTGCTTCCTCCTCTCTCTCTCTCTGCCTGCCTCTCTGCCTACTTGTGATCTCTCTGTGTCAAATGAATAAATAAAATCTTTAAAAAAAAAAAAGAAAAGAAAAGAAATAAAAACCTGAAATTTCTTCTCTCCCAGCTCTCCCTCAGCTTAGTAAATGGCATCTTCAACCACTTCGTCCTGGATCCTGAATCCCAGCAGACATCTCTGGTCCTTCTCTTTCCTTCATCATTCACCTGCAATCCGTTAGCAAGCTAACTGACTCTTCTGCACTATTTCACAATGCAACCTTTGCCTATGCCTCTGACTTTACATCGGATGGCTCTTCCTTGTTCCAGATGCTTCAGGCACGCTCACCTTTGGTCTGTTTTTGGAAATTTGATAAGCCCCTCTTGCCTTAGGGACATTGCACTGCTCTTCCCCCGTGGTGGAATGGTTGTCATACTGCCACATAATTAATTGGCCCCTCCTTGCCATTTAGATCTCAGCTTAAATTTCACCTCCGCAGAGAATTTTCCTGACCACATAATCTAAAATAGCTGGTTCAGTTGCTAAATATTTTGTTTCATTTTTATCTTTTTTTTTTTAAGATTTTATTTAATTATTTGACCAACAGAGATCACAAGTAGGCAGAAAGGCAGGCAGAGAGAGAGGAGGAAGCGGGTTCCCTGCTGAGCAGAGAGCCCGATGTGGGGCTTGATCCCAGGACCCTGGGATCATGACCTGAGCCGAAGGTAGAGGCTTTACCCCACTGAGCCACCCAGGTGCCCCTTGTTTTTATCTTAATAGAGCATGTCTACCGCATATTTTCTTACCTATTATCTATAAGTTTCAAAAGAGAGATACTTCTAAGTTTTGCTCAACACTCTATATCCCATGCCTAGAGGAAGGACTGATGATAGTAGATGTTCAACAACTGAGTTACTCAGTGCATGACGATAACATTCCGGAATCTATGGCCCAAGTGAATTGCAGCTTTTAATCTAAACTTCACAACCTACTAAAGCCTTCTGCCCTCCCTTGTCTCTCTTGACTATTTTGCTTTATCATCTCTCCTGTCCCTTTTGTCTTTCTCCACCGGCATTTCACTTTCTCTTCGTGCAGCTTCTTTCCCCTCTAACCTTTTTCTTCACTATCACTCCTCCCTCCCTTATTCTTTGTCCCAAACTGGACATAAAATGGACCTGGGAGATCTTTTAAAAATATTTGTTTCACTTGTTGAATAAATCTTCAGTTTCCCTGCCCTTAATTTAAAAAGCAGATGAGCTGAATGCTTTATATTTTTCTAAGAAAAAGAGATATAAATTAATTTTTAAAAATTATTTCAATATGTCATCGACCTCCAAGAGATAGGGAAAATCTTCTCTGTGCCCGCTCCTGTTTCAATGTTTCAAATAACTTTTGAACATCTGTAAATCTGGAGCTTAAATGAAAGAGTCATTCCCAGAGAAGGAGAGGACATTAATGTAATGTGCATTGAAAGAAATCCAGAAATCCAGAAAAAGGACACCCTGTGTCTTCTTCCTGGGGCTGACTATTGAAATGTGAGGGAAACTGGAAAACTGGAAACCATTCAGCAGACACCTAAGTCTACTTAGGTAGTATGACTCTAACGACTCTAATGACTCCAACCAGTGTGACCCAATGCCAAACACTCCACTGAATATGAAGGCTCCTTGGTTTTACCGCACACACTACAGTTTTGATGACTTGTCAACAACATGTTGCTGATTCTTGTAGTTTGAAAATGACCTAACCAGGAAAAGTGCATATCTTGGGTTGTTTCATCAGGTTATGGGGTCCTGAGAAAATAATATTTGGAGAAATGAGAAACTACTTAATAATGTAAGTATGTTTTGAGGCTTTAAGAGTTAGTTCAAAAGCACAAAGAATCAAAGTTGAGATAAAAGTGGATTGCTATAGGGTCGCCTGGGTGGCTCAGTTGGTAAAGCATCTGACTCTCGGTTTTTGGCTCAGGTCATGATCTCAGGGTCGTGAGATCCAGCCCCATGTCAGGCTCTGCGCTTGGTAGGGTCATTGGGTTCTGCTTGGGATTCTCTGTCTCCCTTTACTCTTCCTTGCCACTCTTTCCCTCTCTAAAAAAAAAAAAAAAAAAAAGCAGATTGCTATAAGGCTTATGCTCATAGACTGTTTTGTTCTTGTTGTGTGTGTGTGTGTGTGTTTAAGATTTTATTTATTTGTCACAATGAAACAGAGAAAGAATGAGACAGGACTCTGGGGATCATGACCTGAGCCGAAGGCAGATGCCCAACCAATGAAGGCACCCAGACAGCCCAAGCTAATGCTGGTAAACTGTTAATCACCTATAAGATGAATAACCTCATCTTTGTAGATCATGGTTAAACCCAATGGGTTAAGAAAAAAACAGCTTATGGATGATCATGGGGGCATTATTTATTTTCTCTTCTTGATAGTTTTTTCCAAATAATAAAAAAAAAATCTCTTCTCATAACTCTTCTTACTCCCTCTAAGACCCCCTTTAACTAGCTGCACCAAAGGAAACTTGGAAATGATTAAAAGGCAATGCTTGATTAGTACTGCTATATCCTTCTTTCCCTTGGGTATGAGTTTCTCACAGGTGTGGGCTCCGATCCTGAATAGGGTGACAGCTACTCTCATTGGGTTATACTGTGACTGAGTGGGTAATCTGCTTGATTCAGAGATGCTAGAAGATTGATTGTAACCTCCATATTAGATTTACTCATAGATAAGGTTTCTATCTTTTTCAAAAAAAAAAAAAAAAAGTGGATTACTATAGAGCCAAGGATAGCATGGTCACATCTGATATGAGTGAGTGTGTGTATGTGTGTGTGTGAGAGAGGCAGAGACAGAGACAGAGGGAGAAAGAGACACAGAGAGAAAGAGACACAGAGAGAAATACTACCTAAAAGAAATTAAATAAAATAATTTCTGTGATTACAGCTTCAAAATACAACAACAGTATTAGAATATGATCCACCAAATTCAATGCTTTTTTTTTCTATTTATGAAGTAGTAAGAGGATTTGAAAACCATTTAACATTCATTGTATTTTCAAATTCCTCATTAAAATGTGTAACATCTAAGAACATTAGGAGTGACTAAGCAGAGTAAAATATTAGCATTGAAATTGTTAATATAAATCAATTTTGTCTAATGAAGAATACATTTCAGTTAAAGAGGAGGCTTTATTACGAATGCTGATAGCTTTCCACTGGGGACACGTATGTGATTCTAAGATGTTTTGACAATTTAAAAAAGTTATGACATGTAGCAACTGAGAAAAGTCGTTTATTTATCTGAGATAGGAGAAAGAAAATTCCTCAAGTGGTTTCCATTCTTTCATGCCAATCAGGCTGTTCTCAGTTGAACAGCACGGGTCTTGAGAGAGGAGGAGGAGGAAGGAGAAAAAACAAGGCAAGAAAAGAAAATATTTAAAAATGTGGGTGGTGCATCAAGGATGAAAACATGAGAATATGTTTGCTTCTACCCAGACTGTCACAAATCTGGAAAGTAAGGTTGAGGCCCCATTAAGAATTTGGCCCGAGATGTAATGTCATCTAACACTTGCAGACGACACGTAACACAGATTTTAGCTGTACAGCTGTGAAGACACCTGCCAGGGCCCTCCAACTCCTCAGATTTCTTGCCTCTGCATTATTGAAAGATCCGATCTGATGTCCATGAAGGTATTTCTCCCTGTAAATGGAAGATATGGTGACTGCAAATGTATTATTTGAGTCTCACGTGCCTTCATTTCGATACATTGCTAAGCACACTCATTCAGATATTTGAAACATAAAGCCACTTACAATCCCTTCTAATTGTCTCTGTAGTTCATTAGCCTCATCATTTCTGGTTACTAGATAATCAGAATACAATCTGCCTTTCCACTGAGAGGACCTGGCATGAACGTGGCTTTCCTTGAGAGCACAGGAAGTCTCTCTGCCGCTCCTGACTTCCCAGTGGCGGAAGAGGGCTCAACTGCCGAAGTTCCCAGTTATGACCCAGCTGAGGATCCCCTCTCAAGCAGGCATCCCACACAGATTTAGAAGAGCTCTGTGAAGGCAGGAGCCCTCCAAACCAAAGCTCTGCACACTGTGCTGCCAAGGTCAGGGGTATCATTGCGTCCTTCTACTCTGTGCAAGGCCATCCACATTCCGACCGCGAGGCATATGTATCAGAGAATAAAACAGGCAGGAATTCATTCCCACAAGGAGCTGATTTTCTTTCTTTCTTTCTTTCTTTTTTTTTAAGATTTTATTTATTTATTTGACAGACAGAGATCACAAGTAGGCAGAGAGGCAGGCAGAGAGAGGGGGAAGCAGGCTCCCTGCTGAGCAGAGAACCCTATGCAGGGCTAGATCCCAGGACTCTGAGATCATGACCTGAGCTGAAAGCAGAGGCTTTAACCCACGGAGCCACCCAGGTGCCCCAGGAGCTGATTTTCTAATGGAGGAGACACCACAAATAAAATAAATGAGAAAAGTACATAACGTGTTAGTGTTAAGAGTTGAAGAGAAAAAACAGCAAAGAACTACAGAATGTGTCAGGGAGGGAAGATGGTTAAAATGTAGTGAGAGGGGCTATGGGAGGCCTCCCCGAAAAGTAGCGGCTGTGGAGGATATTGTGCTGTGTCCCCCAGACCCTCCCTCGTGCCTGAGACACATGCTCCCCCAGCTTCAGGAGGGGGGCAAGGGGCGGGCAGCTCTCAGCTGAGTCACTTTCGTGGAATAGCCTTCAGGAGGACAGTCCTGTGGCCAGGGTTATACTTGGGGGTAGCCCGCATTCAGTGACTGGTAAACAAATTTTTATAAAATCCAAGCCCTTTTGTCTCAAGATAGTGAAATCCTGGAAAGCCATCCCAGCACCAGAACTCCACTGAAATAGGCTGAGTCCTCTGGTATGATTTCATCACAGTTCAAAGCTTTCTTCTGCACTGGAACGGAGACCGCAGCTTTAGTATAAGAATTTCAGGCCTAATCCTTCGTCATGACCTATTATCAGAAAATGGTCTAGGGCACCTGGGTGGCTCAGTGGGTTAAGCTTCTGCCTTCAGCTCAGGTCATGATCCCAGGGTCCTGGGATCGAGTCCCGCATTGGGCTCTCTGCTCTGCAGGGAGCCTGCTTCCTCCTCTCTCTCTCTCTCTGCCTGCCTCTCTGCCTACCTGTGATCTCTCTCTGTCAAATAAATAAATAAAATCTTAAAAAAAAAAAAAGAAAGAAAATGTTCTAATTGGCAACGGTGCATATTTGGTGGAAAGGGGCACCACTCAAGATATGCTGTTTTATATGCTCCTGTAACTTTTTTGCCCAGAAAATTGTATTCTGAGTTCTGCTAAGCCATCACAGAACACATTGGTCGAGATCATTTCAATTAATGCTCTGTTAAAAATGGATTTAATTTGTACATTTGACTTAATTCTATTCCATAGATGGTTTCTTTCTTTGTCCTCAAGCCATGCCCTCCTGCACAAACCCTTTCCCTGTATTTCAAGGGCTCCACACGTAAATGACTATAAGGAGCTGGCAGGTAACAGACATGTGCCGAGCAGGTTAACAATAGGGAGTGGTGCAGACTGTGGTCAGCTGGAGGGTACACGCCCAGTCTAAAAGGGAAAGCCAATACCCAGCCCCATCTGATCTATTACCAAGTTGTAAGGATAACCCGATGTTGCCAGATCCTCCCATTTTTATCTGGACAAGCCTGAAATTTTAATATTTTAGTGGAAAATCTCTGAAATTTAGAATGTTGGTAACCAAATCAGAAGTTGAAAAAACACCGTGCTTGACAAACCACATCTGTAGTTCATAGTCAGCTGTGAAGCTTTCCATTTAGGCTTCTGACATCGATAGGAGATTTAAAGAAGATCACATCTTCATGCAATTATAATTTGGAACCTGAGCTGGCTACGTTTCATACAGCCCTGCCCATAAAATATCACTTCTTCTTTGTATGTTTGTCCCACTAGAGAGCAAGTGCCTTTGAAGAGAAGAATGGGGTTGTCTTCCTCTCTGTGTCCCCCAAACACCCACCCAAAGCTTTCATGTGGGAGGCGCGTATACACACTTGTGCAAGAAATACCACAGGGTTCTCCTCCACTGGTCCCATTTTAAGCATTTTGGGTTATGATATTATGGCAAAATCAAAGTAAATTGAGTATAAAAATCAGTTTTGTGGGACAGTTATTTCATTAAACTGGTGCCAAAGGACTACTTAGTAAAACACTCTTATCCTGTAGAATCTTATTCTGTTGAATCTGTAGATTAGAACTGGTTTTCTACTACTGTTTTTTAAAATAGAGTCAGTTACGTTGGTAATATAAATGGTTCATTTATAAAATGAATGAACTTGAATACACTTGAAAATGAATACACTTGAAAAGATGCTTTCACTCAATAGCGAGTGTACAAATTAAAATGATGATAAGGCAAGTATTGTTTTATTTATCAAATGAACGGAAGTTTAGAAGTTTGATGGTCCTAAGTATTGGCTACTGTTTGGGCAAACAGGTGGTCATGCATTGTTTCAAAGAATATAAATTGCTACAATTTTTTTACATTGGATTTTGACAGTACTGATAAAAATAAAACCACACATACCCTTTGATGTGCAATTGTAACTTTAGGAATTTGTGGTACAGAATGTTGGTGTAGGTGTTCAGAGATGTCCATGCATGAAAGCAATATCTTTTGTAACAGCAAAATATGAAAACAAGCTGTATGTCTGTCTGTGGCAGATTGTTTAGGTACACTATGATTCCATTATTATAGAAATAATGTAGATCTAGCTAAATGTGACAACACAAAGAGATGTCCATAATAGAGTGAATGACCAAAAATGTTCAATTTTTGTAAAATTATAAAGCATGTTTTTATAAACATATATATTTGAAAGGCTTTGAAATCATAGTTAATGTCCAGAAGGATAAACATCGTAATAGTGGCAAACTAGAAAATGACATAGGGGAGGAGGAATTTTTTATGTTATGATCTTCTGTATTTGTATTATTTTTGACAATGAAGGCTCTGGTTTTTCCCTCTACAGTCCTGGTGAAAGTGTTGTTTTATGAAACTGCTGTTAGCATATAAACTCATGCTCCATTATAACTATCATGTTACAGACACGTTTTTTTTTTTTTTTCATTAAAGGGCTCAAAGATTTTCAGGTTTTCAATATGGACATAATTGTTACTAGACAATAATAAACACAATTTGTTACTAGACACCTCATCTGAAATGATTTGCTTTGATGCAGAGGATAATGGGGCATATAATAGTACCTTAGTGCCAACTCCATCCTTATCTGACTTACGTAGAGACCTCTGGCCCAGCAGTGGGCAGTGCCCCATGTTTGTGGTTTAAGACCTAGCTTGGTTATACAGGTATCCATTGAACAATGTGGGTTTGAACTATGTGGGTCCATTTATATGTGTGTGTGGTTTTTTTTTTTTTGATAAATACAGTAAGTATATTTGTAAGTCTATTTTCTCTTCCTTATGATTTTCTTAACATTTCCTTTTCTCTAGCTGACTTTAATAACATTGCCTTTTGTCTAGCTTATTTTATTATAAGAATATAGTACATACAGTGTATAATACATTTAACATAAGAAATCTGTGTCAATTGACCGTTTACATTATTGATAAGGCTTCTGGTCAACAGTAGGCTTTTAGTAGTTAAGTTTTAGGTGTGTGAAAAGTTATGTGCAGATTTTTGACCGAAGGGCAGGGGTTCGTGCCCCTAACCACATGTTGAACAACCCATGTTGTTCAAGGGTCAGCTGTGTAAGATATGGCTAACGCATTTCAGATTATGATTCATTATTGTATAAATTCATCTCTACTGTGGAAATTAGTACTCTTCAAATCTCACTAGGTACAATAAAAGCCCAGATGAGCTCTAAGTCATGCATATTAACACTGAAATGTTTTATAAAGAACGCTCTTGTTAGGTGTTAGGAGATCCTTAATTTCTCGACAAAACTTTTGAGGGATTGGTACCATTTTTTAATGCATTTTACAAGTGAAAAAACCTGTGTACTACTTCAGGCTACCCAAGCAGTAATTAATAGAATCAGGGTGCGAACCTGTTATTTTAGGGAAGTAGTGTGGTCCAGCAGAACGGCAGAGGCTTCCAAGTAAAAAGTAATAAAAAATCTGTTTGATCACACAATAAACTGTGTAACTCAGGAATGCAGCACTGGCTCTATGGGTCAGATCAGGTAACACAATTTTGCAACATTAGTACCTCTTCATTCTGTAAGCGTGAACCGGTCAGGTAATAAACACTGTACTTTCAGGACAAATCCAAGAATAACAAACTTAATACAGCAGTGGAATTTACCGATGCACTCTGCCACTAAGGCGTCCGAACCCAGGAACATATGCAGAGATGATAAATTCATGAGTGTGTCTGGCGGAAGAGCTGAAACAGATGTGCAGAGCAAGGGACATCAAAGTTAAAACAATTACCATCTCAACAAACGCGTAGTTCTCCCAGACACAAGCTTAGCATTTTTAAAAGACCTGGGCATTCTTTATATCCTACAGGCAAATCGGAGGTGGTACATTGGGCTGCAAAGCATATGTAAATCATTAAAACAAAGCAAAACAAAGCAGTGACCATTAGTTGCTTTAAGATACTTCCATTCGGCGGCAAATGTCAGGGCAGGCGTTCAAATCGTCTGGGGAACAGTCACAGTCTTTTTTTTCCCCTTCTCCCCTCTACCGCCCTCTCCCAGAGGCTTCCCTAACGTGGGTACATTTGCCATCGCTGCCTTGGCAAGGTGGAGATTTGGGGTCAGAGGGAGGCCAGCCGGCACTGCCAGGTGATGTCCAATGGGGGAAAACAGGGAGTAAAGTGTAGCAGACACAGTGGGCCTAGGGGTAGATGCGGCTGGACGCACCGCTGGAGTTTTCTCTGGTCCATAGGACTGAAGGCCTTAAAATGTAGATGTCTTCTTCAGAGTTTGGGGATTGCAAATGGTTTAAAAAGAACGATCATTCAATGTGTTCTTTTGCCTATGTTCCATGTAAAGGAATTCAAAAAGATTTTTCCATTAAGTGATGATTATGTGTTTTATTCCAAGCTTATCATAACAGGTAAGATCCAGATTTAGTAAATTGATACTTAAATGAAACATGCTCTTTTTGACTTTATGGCTAGGTATTTTTATATGAAATAGAAACGGGCCAAAACAATTTTTAAAACCGTATTTCATTTTCACTACCTGTGGCTTCACTACTGTCTTGTCTTAAAAAAAAAACTCAGTAACTGAAAAGACTTGCACCTGTGGATATTTCAAGGGGGTGCTTTGCCTGCAAATGGTATTTATTTGGTCTATCAGTAGCTTTTAAGTTTGAGTGCTCCTGTTTAACAGTCTTTAAAAAAAAAAGGTAAACTACTTGTCTCTATTTCCAACAGATCACAAATTGCCTAGATGGAAATATAGTATTGTAATGAATTAACGGCTGATGACCATTCAGTATCAGATCTGAAGATTCTGTTTTTTCACTGTGTGCCCCTAGTGAAAATGCTATTTTATGAAAATGATACCTCAGCACGCAAACTCATAGTCTATTATGACTTTCATGTCACAGTCACACAGTTTACTGGTTCAAAAAAAAAAAAGTGTTATTGGATTTGAATTAAATTATTACACACAAGCTGCTAAAGAGCTAATAGTGCTACTGAATATTTTTGTGGATTTGTTGGTGAGCCTGTGTGTTTTTAGAGTTTAGTTGCAATTACAGGGATTCTCCGCAAGGGATGAGTATTATTTAAGTGGCTGCCTCCAAGAATAGAGAAGATGTTGTGTAGCTAGTGGAATGAATCAGATGTATTTGACTCTCTTTTCTAAAATAGATACACATGTCATTTTGTGTGTCTATTTAGAAATATCAGGGATGCCTGGGTGGCTCAGTCGGTTAAGCATCTTCCTTCGACTCAGGTCATGATCCTGGGGTGCCGGGATCGAGTCCTGCATTGGACTCCTTGCTTAGCGGGAAATCTGCTCTCTCTGCCTGCTGCGCCCCCTCCCCATGGGTGCCCCCCCCAACAAATAAATAAAGTCTTTTTAAAAAAGAAATTATTCCTTTAATTTCTAGGATTCTGAGAGTATAAGTATTTTTGGCGGCCATATGAAATAAACTACAGCGGCAGAGTTGTTTGACCTGGTGGTATGTTGGCCGGAAGCGATCACTAGTTTGTCAGTTACAGTTATCTTCCCAGTGCTTTCTTACATCTGACAAATTCTAGGTGTGAATCATCCACATGAGAGTAAACCAGCACACTGTAGCTATTCTCCCTAATTTCCCTTTTTATGTATGCCTTACAAATAAACCAAGATATTTAATACATTGATTCAAAGGCATACAGAATTGTGTTGAGATCATGGACAAATAGAAGGGTGAAGTGAGAGTCTCTACCCCCCACCCACTATTGTTCTGAACTTGAAATACTTTGTCCAAAGCAGGCTGTGGAGAGCCCTGAGGGACCAACCCAGGATACAAATTTAACATGCACTTTAAATTTTGGTTGTTCTATCTTTCAAGCTGAATTTAAATCTCATTAATTTTTAGTGAGAGCACAATAGTTAAATATCTTGCAGATGTAGCTTGTGTATTTAAAATTCCTTAGAAGTTTTCCATTTAGGGTTTTTACTACATTAGTTTGATCTACTGTGCATGACAATATGGCATGTGCATTTCTCTCAGGATGTGCAATTTGATTTCATACTGTGGAAAAATCCAGAGCGTAAAATATTAGCATGAACAGTGTCAAGTATCGATGCTAATTCTTTTATTACTGTGACATTATTTAAGGACAGCAATCATTCAACTATTTTAAGTGATAGATACTAGAGATTGAAAAACGGCTGTGTGATCAGCAAAGATATGTCCTTGGAGAGGTGAAAGTTCTAGAAAGTTCTAGAAAGATGATAGATATACATCAATCATAGACTTCTGCTTGTGCAAGTTTACAAAGAATGCAGCTGCTGAGTAAAATCAGAATATAACATTTAAAATTGTTGCATGTGAGTTACAAAACAAGTTTGTTCACTTTCAGGATCATAGGCCAAAGGCATTTATTTCCAAAGAAGCATAGGTACCTTCATTTCTTAGCAGACATATATATTTAGTACAAATGATGTTGCCTTGTAAGATGACAAAAAAAGAAATCCAATATACACTTTGGAGACTCCTAAGGAATTAGGAGTTAAAATGAAAATTATTTAAAAATTATTTTAAAAAAAGATATTCTGATTTATGTTGCCTATTTTTAGAAGCTGTATTAAATATAAACTTTTGAGAGAAAATTTAGTTTGAATAGAAGAAAATTCCATACAATTGGTTTTCTCCTGGATTCATTCATTCTTACCCTGATTTTAGGAATAGGACCACAGGTCTTTTCCCCAAGTACTTTGTGGAATAGCTAGAATATATTCAGCAGAGGGACAGAGTACTATGACCTATATTATTTTTATTCCTCAGGACAGAAAGATTAATCACAATTTAAAATCCTAGAAATGTCAATTTATTCATTAAGCAAAAGCTTTTTGAGAAGAACAACTAAGCACATAAAGGGGTTAGTGGGTTAGATGTTGAAGATGAAAGACATCATGTTGATGAAGACAGGAAAATGATGATATACTATCATAGGTCTACAAGGGGATCACTTATGAAGGGCAGTAGGACAACTAATCTGCTTGGTAGAAGTTGGTCCATGCAGGGAGACTTCAGGCAGGAGGCTGCTAGTGAAGGACTAGGGAGCACTGGTTAGTACACCAATGAGGATAGGGCAGACTAGACAGGGAAGCTGAAGGGCAGGGCTCTGGCAAAGGCAGCATGCTGGGGACTACACAAAGTTCATTCTGGTCAGGAACACAGAGTCTGATGTAAGGAGGGACTGCCTCAAGCTGGGATCAGTTCATGCAAAATCTTGTACACTCTGCAAGGAGATTAGACTAAATCCAGCAGGTGAAGAGAGAGCTTTGAATTTTGAGCAAAGGAGTAACATCTTGACACCTGAATGTACCTTTCTGTCACCTGTTTGGAGAATGGAGGGGAAGAAAGCATCTTGAATAACTCTGGGTTCTGGCTCAAGTTGATTCTGGTGTCATTCCCTTATCTTGGGAGTTCAGGAGGGGTTGGTTTATAAGGGTGGAGGCGGGGGACAGAAAGGGAGACGGTGAGGAATATTTGAATTTGCTGAGGGGCACCTGGACGGCTCAGACAATTAAACCTCCGACTCTTGACTTCTTGATTTCCGCTCAGGTCATGATTTCAGGGTCCTGAGATCAAGACCCACTCAGGCTTCCCACTCATTGGGGAGTCTCTTTGAGATTCTTTCCTTCTTCCCCTCCCCCACTTGTGTGTCCTCTATCTCTCTCAAATAAATAAATAAATCTTAAAAAAAAAAAAAAAAAAAGAATCCCTGAGATGGCAGGAGTAGGAAGGATCATCTTCTAGTAGGCAATTATATATACAGGTCAGGATTCAGTATGGAGCTAGACTGAAATGCTAATATAAGTGGGAAAGTCACGAAAATGACCGTAACTGGAGAACATGTAAGCCGGTATGATATCTCAGCCATTTTGAGCAGGGAATCCCAACCGTGAGGAAAGAAGCAGTGCAGTGTGGGTGTTGAGAAAGGAGTCAATGGCCTGGGGTTAGATCCTGGCTTTCCTGCTTATGACCCAAGGCAGTTCATATGACCCTGGGCAGATTATTTTCTGTGCCTCAGTATCTTCCACTGTGAAATGTGGATTAGAAAAGCATTGACCTCAAAGGGTTGTTGTGAGGACTAACTGAGTTTCAACAATGTTTATCTTTTATTCACATGTAAAGTATTTGGGACTTATAAGTTGCTATTATTATCATTAATAATTATCTTTGTTATTCTTCTAAGTCCTCACACTGGAATCTCCACAGTTCATTGGGTTGCAATGTGACGGTTTAATTTTGTTCCAGTTGCACCTGAGTGATCTGTTAAGAATCAGCCATGGTGACAGAGGTCCCAGTAGAAAGTGGAATATTCTCGGGGTCCCTGGGTGACTCAGTGGGTTAAGCCTCTGCCCTCGGCTCAGATCATAGCTCAGGGTCCTAGGATGGAGCCCCGCATCAGGCTCTCTGCTCAGCAGGGAGCCTGCTTCCCTCTCTCTCTGCCTGCCTCTCTGCCTACTTGTGATCTGCCTGTCTCTGTCAAATAAATAAATAAAATCTTAAAAAGAAAGAAAGAAAGTGGAATATTCTCATCTTCAACTCAAAACTGTGTTATCTGCTTTTAAGAACAGCCAGCTTAGCTTGAGGGAAGCTTGTAGGTGGCCTCAGGAATGTAGAATCAGCTTGGTGGAGCCCTCCTGCTTTGAAGGACTGGAATTGCCTGGTGGAAGAGAAAAATGGGGGACATGGGGGTGACTTGTAGACTCGTGACCAGCTGTTCCAACTGGCAGCTGGATGAATGGTCACACAGCTGTTGATTTGAACTCTTCTGAATCCTGGTGAGAAATGGCCAGACCACTGAGTGTCCCCAAGTGCTCCACCTTGATGGCACACCATTCTAGGTACACTTTGTGGGAATCTGAATTAAAGTCATAATTTAATATTTTGCTTATTTGGATTTTATCTACCCTTAAACATTCAGTTCAAAAATCAGCTTCCTCAACGACAACAACAATAACAACAACAACAAAAAAACGTCCTGCTTCCTCTATAAATGCTTGCTTGGGCATCCCAAACTGAAATAATTATTTCCCTTATAGTAAATGTTACCATTGTGCACAATATTGCAAAAATAAATAGGCCAAAAACTGACATTTACTAAAAGTTTGGTATGTACTGAGCACAATTTAAACACTTCGCATGTATAATTTTATTTAATTTAGACCATAGTATAGTTTTAACAAATTATTGCTGTGATTTTCAATTGATGTTGTCAGTTATTTCTTTTATAGTTCGTATCTTGTTTACATAATATTTTTTGCATTTCTTAATTCATATACTTTCCATGAGTTTATTTCTAGAGCAGAATGACCAGAGATCAGGGAGATTATGCTGTCGCTCTCAGAACTTGATAGAATGTGATGCTTGTTGATTTGATCTAATAGATCAGGGCTGTCATGTTGCACAACTTCAGAGGGTATCAGTCCAACTGGTGGCCTATGTGTATGGTGCCCCGTGAAGTTATGTTGTGCACAGATGGGGTGGTCATACACATTGGCCCTGGCTAGGAGGCAGACAGATCCATCATTGAACTGGAAAGCAGTTTTACACAAGGACTGCCGACTTCTTTGTCTATTGGTCTGTTTTCCTCTGAGAGGCTTTGAATTCTTGACACGCAGGGTCCACGTGGTGCTGGCCCTGCCCTATCATGCATAGCACTAAAAACACAGGATTTTGGAGCAAAAATATTTGCAAATGATATTTGTTTGAGACTAGGGCAAGGGGGCTGAGGCAGCATAGTTTGATCATCCCATCTGTACTCTTGCTTTCTCGTGCTCCTAATAGTAGAATAAATGGCTTTCTTGACCTACAGAGTGAAAGAAATAGCACTAAGCACATTTAAGAGAAGATGGGTAGAAAATGAACTTCATGCACGTTACAACTCATTTGTCCTTCAGGTATTACAGATAAGGCTACGCAGGCCAGAGAGGTTAAATGATTTGCCCAAGGTTACACAGCTCCCTGGCAATGGAGCTTGGTCTGGCTCATAGGGCTGACTCCCAGTTCAATGCTTTTTCCATTAGACACTGTCAGAAAGAACGTCATGTAATGATTTCTCTTCAAGAAAGGGAAATCGTGCATTAGAATTTACAGTTTGCTTCCAAATAAATAGATTTTAAATTTCTGAAATTAACCTATTGTGTATTTAACAAAAGCCTTCCTAACTCCTACTACATCCTAGCACCTACTGGAATTGTGTGTCTCTGTCTATGTATCTACAAATAGATATGTATTTCTAAGCCTTTGTGTTTCGGATCAAAAGTTACCCCTGCACAGAACGCTGAACTAATTTAGAACATTTGCCTTTGTTGAAACAAAAGCAATTCGCTTCATTCACATCAATAATATGTAATTGTATGTACAGTGAGCCGTGCTCACCCAGGCTAATGAATATTCAACCAGGAGTGAGAGAAGGGCGCCCCTGGAATGATCACGACGGTCCCTTTCTGATTTAGCATCACACCCAAGAGTCAGGCAGGACAACACAGCTTTCCCTTCCCAGTTCGATAGCCAGGCCCCGTGGCTCCGCCCACCCTGACGCAGAGGCCCGCCTGTCTGATTTGGGGGCTCTGGCAAAAAGCCTGAGCCCATTGATTACAGATCGCTGTTAATAAAGAGCATTTGTAATGCAGCAGTGGCGAGGCGGTCTCCGCACGCCGGTTCATGATGGCCCTTCAGGCTCCACAATTAAGTCGTCCAGCAGGCATGCCCCCTGTTGCAGCTGCTCTGTCAATCTCATTTTGAAGCACAAATGATCTTAGACCCAGTGTTTGACATGGGGTTTTAACACCAAAGAAGGCAATTCTGCAACTTCAAATGAGCCTAATTGGCTGAGCGCTCGGCCGTTCACTCAAGCTGCTTCAGTCCATCAGAGAGAGATTTCCCGCTAATTGAACTGCTCAGAAGGAAAAGGACCACGAGGAATCACAAGGTGCGGAACCACTGGAGAGGGTGGCGCATATATATATATATATAAATAACATATATATATATATATATATATATATTTTTTTTTTTTTTTCCATGATGGCAAACCTAAAGATACATTCCTCCTTCTTAATCAGCCACCTGTCAACATAAAAAAGGTAGTTATCACCGCCGAGGCTCACGGAGTTATGATCTAAAATTGAGTTGTTGCTGTCAGGGGTGTAAATGTACATGTGTTGCTGATAAAAGACATTTCAAAACATTTGGTTTGTGCAGCATTTTTCTGCATCAATCCAAAGGCTGCCCTTAATAAAAATATGTAAATCCAGACTGCGTAGACAGGACGGAGAAAACTAATTAGAGGTGCCTCTGCTGGAGTCTGTATTCAACCAACACCTTCCTGTGCCTGTTCTTCTGTTAAATGACAATCATATGAGAAGAAATGTGATTATCTGAATCTACGTCTATAGCGATATTTCTGTCCTTATCTATGTGCCTGATATATATGTGTCCATAGCCTCACCCACATCTGTGTATCTGGCATTTCTCATGCGACCCAGACTGAATAATATTCTGTGGATAATAAGAGCCTCTATAGCAATATCGAAAGTGTGTTTAATTATGAAATTGTGAAATTGATACAGTAATGTATCAGGCAGGACCTTGGAACTAAGGGAATTGATCTGATGTGAGGTTTTCTAAGCCAAAACATTGCTTTAAAAGTATCACTTAATAACTCTGTTTTTGGTGTCAGATTCTCCACATATGTATCTAATTTACACAAATGTGGTTTTACATGACATGGTGGTTGAAAAATAATTAGGGGGAGGGATAAAGAAATGAGAAGATATATAAAAAGATTTAGGACTGGCTTAATTTTTTTTCAGGTATTTTATTTCAAATCTGGGGAGGATCTAGAAAACATTCCACTACATATTTTAAGATATACAGGGTTTGGAGAGTGCAATGCACTTGGTTTCAGTTACTTTTCAGTCTGGGAGCCCGTGGTGTGCATTTTATGGTGCCCAACCCTAGGGGCTCATAGTGGTAGCTGTGCTCCTGTGGCAATATTTTAAGTCTTTAGAATTGTTACATCTGAGTTCTTCCTCTGCCTGACTTTGTGAGTTTGGATAAACCCTTCACCTTTCCTCAACCTCACTGTCCTCATCTTAAAAAGGAGTAAAACTGAGTATGATCCATGGGCCACATCATCCTGAGGATGCCTGATGAAAAGGACAAACCACTTTGTTCACAAGTTTAATCTCTTTTTGGGGGGAGGGCGTATATAATTTTGTGGCTTGTGTCATGGTCAATTTCTATTTAAAACCCCAAAGAAATCAGATCCTCGGAAATTCTGCCCTCGAGGCAGATTTAGCAAATAATCCTGGTCAGAATTGCCCTACTAAAAGGAGTCAGTTTTGGAATCAGGAACCTGGAAGCAGCTTGCTGAGTGTCTTGGGCTAATGTAGAGAGAGGTGGCTGCTTTTTCCCAGGCAAGAGCTGGAGGCAGGGTGACTTTTTACAGGAGAAGCTGGCAGTAAAAAATGAACTTGTCTTATATTTAATTTTTATTTTTAGTAAGGTAATAAATGCACAGGGTTAACAGAGCAGAAGATAGCACTAAGAAGCTCCTATTAATAGTTGTAGCTCCTACCACACCCTACCCTGCCCTAATTCCTATTTTCCAAAGGAAACCATTTGCTATTTTTAGAGCTTCTTTGGCACAGTTACCTTTAATTTGCAAGTAACAGGCTTATTTCTCTAATATTTCTTGGTTTGTCAATCTTGGGCACAACCTATTATTAATTTCTTGTTAAATGTGATATGAGGAACTATCCTACTATCCTATACCTCTTTTAACTTCCCTGTCCCAACCCTCCATACTACTAGTGTATAGACATTTTTGGTTAAGTAAATAATGCACATGGTAATACTATGGAAGTTCACCCATATCATGTGATACAATTATTTTTGTTTTCTTTAACATTTTTTTAAACTTGGAATCAAGATTTTCCTGATTCTTCCATTTATTTATTTGCTTGTAGTAGACTTATTTAGATACCACACAAAGTTCATCCAAAATGTGTGGTTTAATGTTTTTTTTTCTTTTTTTAAATTTTTTTTAAATAAACATATAATGTATTTTTAGCCCCAGGGGTACAGGTCTGTGAATCGCCAGGTTTACACACTTCACAGCACTCACCATAGCACATGCCCCCTCCAATGTCCATAACTCTACCATCCTCTCCTGACCCCCCTCCCCCCAGCAACCCTCAGTTTGTTTAGTGAGATTAAGGGTCTCTGATGGTTTGTCTCCGTCCCCATTCCATCTTGTTTCATTTATTCTTTTCCTACCCCCCAAACTCCCCATGTTGCCTCTCCACTTCCTCATATCAGGGAGATCGTACGATAATTATCTTTCTCCACTGACTTATTTCACTAAGCATAATACCCTCTAGTTCCATCCATGTCATCCATCACGAATGGCAAGATTTCATTTCTTTTGATGGCTGCATAGTATTCCACAGATGTCCATCAACAGATGAATGGATAAAGAAGATGTGGTTTAATGGTTTTTAACAGATTTTGTTAACAGGTTTTGTAACACTTTCATCACCCCCAAAAGAAAGCTAAAACTCGGGCACCTGGGTGGCTCAGTTGGTTAAACAACTGCCTTCGGGTCAAGTCGTGATCCTGGAGTCCTGGGGTCGAGTCCCACATCAGGCTGCCTGCTCAGCAGGGAGTCTGCTTCTGCCTCTGACCCCATCCCCTCTCATGTTTTCTCTTTATATCTCTCTCAAATAAATAAATAAATAAATAAATAAAACCTTAAAAAAAAAAAAAAGAAAGTTAAAACTCAACTGACAGACACTGTCCATTCTTGTCTCCCACCCTGTCCAGCTGTAGGCACACACTACTCTGTATCTTATCCCTATAAATTTACCTATTCTTGACATTTCATGTAGATGGGATCATATGATATGTGGCCTTTTGAGTCTGGCTACTTTTACTTTTCAAAGCGTCCATGTTGTGGCATGTGTTAGTACTTCATTTCTTTCTATGGCCAAATAACATACTGCTGTGTGGGTAGACAGGTATTCATGCATCAGTTGAAAGACGTTTGGGTTGTTTCCACTTTGGGGCTATTTTGAATAATGCTGCTATGAATATTCATGTATTATTTATTTTTACTTGTATAGTTTTCTTTTATTTCCATCCTTATTTTTTTTTTCTATATGTTCCTTTAGATCTGATATTCAACAGTTAGTGATTTTTTTCTTTCTAATGCTCAAATATATCAGACAAAATTTTTTTTCCCCTTCTGGAAATCTTTCTTATGGGTCTTCTTTCCTTCTGCTCTAATTTGGATGGTTACCCTCAAATCTATTATGTGGCTTTCTTACTGGAGCATTCTTTCAGTGTACCTCTGTGTCAGAGCCCCTATATCCTGGATTGCATGCCATTCGGTTTCTCAGTTGATTCCCCTTTGAGGCTGAAGATGTGTGGGGCACTAGAGGGCACTTGGGGTCCAACTACTCTGTGTACAGGCAGGCTTTCAATTGACATCTCTCATCCTACCTCCAAACCCTGAGCCTCCTGGGGTCCCTAGGTGAATTGATTGATTTCCCATTGATAGGCCCTCTGCTCTGCTTTTCATCCCCCGAATGTGCATTAAAATCCCTCGTATACAGAAGACTCCTCTTTAGTTCATTTGACCTTATGAGTTTATTCTGTCCTTGTCCCTTGACTTCACTGGGAAAGGGTCTCTGAAGAGAGAGAAGGGAGGTAAATTTGTGGACTGAATGAGGACTTATTTTCAGGACTTGATTTCAGTAATTTAGTATGGTTCCTCAAAACCATTTTTTCCTACTTACAGGCTTTCTCTTTTCTTTGGGATTGGAATTTTATATGCCCTCTAAGATAATATAATTGCCAATGTTTATTTTATTTAACCTGTTCAGACTCGCAAAACATAGATGTCATTAAAAAAAAATTATGGGCGCCTGGGTGGCTCAGTGGGTTAGGCCGCTGCCTTCGGCTCAGGTCATGATCTCGGGGTCCTGGGATCGAGTCCCGCATCGGGCTCTCTGCTCGGCAGGGAGCCTGCTTCCCTCTATCTCTCTCTCTGCCTGCCTCTCCATCTACTTGTGATTTCTCTCTGTCAAATAAATAAATAAAATCTTTAAAAAAAAATTATGAAAGCAAAAGTGAAATACCAATGGCTCCTAAAGGATAGGTGTGCACCAAGCCCAACAGGTGCTAGAATTAATTAGACGTGGAAGGTAGATGAAGGACAAAGGGCCGAACTCAATCTTGTAGGAATGAGGAAATAGGTTCAGTGAGGCCACCTGACATGCTCTGGATCCCACAGTTAATAGGTGAGAGGGAGTCACAAGAAGGACCCAGGAGCACTGGACTTGAGTCAGTCCAGTGAACCTTTTATCCTACCCACCACTCCCATACTACCCTTTGACCCTTTGACCTTTGCTAGCCTGTCTAAAAAGACCTGAAGGAAGAATCCTGCAACCTCTGTAGAAGCACATTCCAGGACTTAGGGATTCTGATGGAAAATCTGTTAGACGTACAGTGTAACCAACTCTCTTGGGTCACGATTAAAGCCCGCTTCTTGTTGGTTTCTTTGCTTGTTTTACCGTATTTCCTTCATAAAGACATGGAGTCTCTGGTATGATTAGTTTGATGACTGACAAGTCATTCCTCATTTTCTATTTCTTTAGGACTACAAACGAGGTAAATAGTAGCCACCTCTCAAAGCTATAAACCTGAAGTAAAAGAACATGCGAGAGTGCCTGTTGTAAAGCATGGCATCCTATAAATGCCAGCAACCAAGCTTTATTTTCTTTTAAGGCAAAGCTGTCATATGAAACACTGCATTGATATAAAGCAGGTATGTGATATATCTAGGGTCGTTTTTTGCTTTCTTTTAGAATTGTCATGGAACTTCGAATCAACTTTGACTTACAGACATTTTGTCAGTAAGCTTTTGAATGAAGTCCACCTATAAGAAGCTGGTTTGTGTTGGATCTGAGCGGTGAATCTCAACGAGGCTCCTCTAGGGGTGTGTTCAATTCCACTTCAACCCCCTGCACAGACTCAGACCCCACTATGCCACGTTTATCATGGTGTTTCCCGTAAACATGGACTGCTTTATCCACAAATTGCCTCTGCAAAACACTTCACCCTTCCAAGGAAACTCGTGTTAGGAAAATTGTGTTGAAAATTTTTCTCTCTTCTTAATTCTTAAATTCCTCATTCTTGATTTTTTTTTTTTTTTGCAACTCTTTTTGTAGTCTTATCCCTTTCGTGGCATATGCTTAAGTAAATTAGGCTACATCACCTTGGCGAGCCATAAAACTAAAACAACTGTAGACATCAATTAGCTTTTATTTTAAAGACAAGGAAACTGAGGGCCAGAAAGGAGGAAAAAGTTGCTCAAATTCCCACAACTAGTTTATGTCCCTGTGTTCCTGACTGCCTATGTTGCCACTCCGTCTTAATTGCCTTCTACTAAGCTACACATTCATTTGTTCTAAACTATTATTCTTATATACACAGGACATTTAGAATTCTGTGCCCATGATTCATTTAGGGGATGCCTGTGTGGCTCAGTGGGTTAAGGGTCTGCCTTCGGCTCAGGTCATGATCCTGGGGTCCTGGGATCGAGCCCCACATTGGGGAAGTAGGGAGCCTGCTTCTCCCTCTACCTGCTGGGCCCCCTGTGTGCTCTCTCTCTGGAAAATAAATAAATAAAATCTTTAAAACATTTATTTAAAGTACAAATGTCACTATTAATCTTTAAATCATTTATTTTCCCTTCCTCAGCTTTTTATTTTGAAAAATATCAAACCTACATAAAACTTGTATGACCAGTGCGATAAACCTAGAGAGTCCTTTGCCTAGGTGAATCAGTTGTTGTTTTTGCCACATTTGCTGGTATAGTATATAAAACACACAGTTATGTATGTATGGGTACAGAGGGAAAGAGAGACTAGAATGCTTTTCTTTCTGAACCATTTGAAAGTTGCAAATATCATGACACCCCTCCCCCACGTATTTAGCAGGCATGTCCTAAGAATAAGCACACTGTCTTACATACCCCAATACCATTACTATATCTAAAGAATTTCACATTAAAAAAAATGTTGTATTTTTTTCTTAAGAGGGGGGAGAGATAGAGAGAAGCATGGGGGAGGGGCAGAGGGAAAGAGAATCTTCAGCAGAATCCACACCCAGTGTGGAGCCTGGGGCGGGGCTGGATCTTACGATCCTGAGATCATGAGATGAGGAAAAATCAGAGTAGGACACTTCACCACCCCAGGAAATTTAACATGGATACATTATTATCTAATATACAGCCCCTTTCAAAGGCCCCTAATTGTCCCAAGCATGGCCTTTATAGGTGTTGCATTTAGTTTTGTGTTGATTGCCTACTAACATGTAACGAATCAACCTGAAAATTGGTGGCTTACAACTATACCTATTTTTTAACTTATTTACTTGTTTATTTACTTACTTATTTGATTTCTGTGAGCTGACAAGACAGTTCTTCCTCACATGGTACCAACAGGGGTCACTCATTTAACTACATCCAGCTGGCAGCTGGGTTGGATGGGCTGGAGGGTCCAAGAAGCCCTCTTTACGCGTCTGGGATTTGGGTGCTGTCAGCTGGGTGCCTCAATTCTTTCCCCTGTATTCTTCCTCTCTATGTGGCATCTCATCTATATGTTCTCCAGCCATGAACTCTTAGGTTACCCTGGCCCCTCTTATAACATGGCAGCTGGGTTCAGAGTGAGAGCCCATCCTTCCAGGCCTCTTAAGGGCTAGTACTGGAACTTACACAACATCTGTTGCCTCTTATGGATCACAGGTCCAAAAGCCAGCGCAGGTTCAAGGAGAAGAAATAGACTTTACCTTTTGGGAAACAGTGTGTTATGTACAGGGAGCGGCAATTGTTGGCGACCATCCTTGGAGAATATACTCTGTAATTCTTTTCCTTTCTTTTTCTTTTTTAGAGACGGGGAGAAAGAGAGAGAAGTGGGGGAGGGGTGGAAGGAGAGGGAGAGGGAACATCTTAAGCAGGCTCCACGCCCAAGGCAGTGCCCAAGTAGGCCGGGTCTCAGGACCCTAAGACCATGACCTGAGGCAAAATTGGAAGTCAGACGCTTAATTCACTGAGCCACCCAGGTGCCCCTTTTACTTTTCTTTTAAAATGTCTTTCAGGACATTGCCATTTTTGAAGAGTCCAGACCAACTGTCTCGTAGAATTTTCACAATCTGGATTTATCTATTTTCTCATGACTAGATTCAGATTAAACACCTTCAGTGAGAACACTATGTAAACGTTTATGCATTTCCATAGGAGGCACAAAGTGT